>NC_048218.1:156244302-156499723 GCF_002007445.2 Ailuropoda melanoleuca
TGGATTAAGAAGTTGTGGTCCATATATACAATGGAATATTACTCAGCTATCAGAAAGAACGAATTCTCAACATTTGCTGCAACATGGACGGCACTGGAGAAGATAATCCTAAGTGAAATAAGTCAAGCAGAGAAAGACAATTATCATATGATTTCTCTCATCTATTGAACATAAGAACTAGGATGATCGGTAGGGGAAGAAAGGGATAAAGAAAGGGGGGGGTAATCAGAAGGGGGAATGAAACATGAGAGACTATGGACTATGAAAAAAAAACTGAGGGTCTCAGAGAGGAGGGGTGTGGGGGATTGGGATAGACCGGTGATGGATAGTAAGGAGGGCATGTATTGCATGGTGCACTGGGTGTTATACGCAACTAATGAAGCATCGAACTTTACATCGGAATCCGGGGATGTACTGTATGGTGACTAACATAATATAATAAAAAATCATTAAAAAAAACACAACTCTGGGGCGCCTGGGTGGCACAGCGGTTAAGCGTCTGCTTCAGCTCAGGGCGTGATCCCGGCGTTATGGGATCGAGCCCCACATCAGGCTGTTCTGCTGTGGGCCTGCTTCTTCCTCTCCCATTCCCCCTGCTTGTGTTCCCTCTCTCGCTGGCTGTCTCTATCTCTGTTGAATAAATAAATAAAATCTTAAAAAAAAAAAAAACAAAAAAAAAACCAAAAAAAACCACAACTCTATCAAATAGATATTATTCTCTCTGTTTTTTGGACAGGAAATGAAGGCTCAGGGACATGCCCAAGATCACAGGGCTACTGAGTAGTGTAAAAACGGTATGAGTGATTCATAGTCCAAATCTTGGTGTCAAATTATCATCTTTGTCCCCTATACCATAATTGCCTTTGGGGAAACTCCTGCATAGGTCTTGAGACTACAGACTTCACTGTAAATTGTTGCATGCCTAGGAACTATTCACCTCAACTGTTTCTATCACAGTTTGTCCCCTTTTAGTGGGGTTAGAAAGTATCTGATAGGGGTGCCTGGCTGGCTCAGTTAGAGCATGTGACTCTTGATCTTGGGGTTATGAGTTTGAGCCCCATGTTGGGTGTAGAGATTACTTAAAAACTAAAATAAAATAAACTTGGGTGAGGCTGACTTTTTAAAAAAACCTGAAACCCTCTTCTCATTTGAACAGTATGAGAGTACATGTGTTAATGCTTAACTTACACCAGCAACTGTCAAAAAGAACAGTCCTTGTTTAAATCCAAGGAATTAGTTTTATAATTATACAACTAAAATTTTAGCCAGATGTAGTCTCAAATGAATTATGTTAATTAACCCCCTTCTTTCTGTCTTCTAAAGATTATAGAAATTTTATGCTAATTTTATCTACACTGTATTTTAATATTCTAGACATTCTTAGCTAAAATACCAACTATCTTGATTAAATATTTTATTGAAAGCCATCATTTATCATAACCTGATATATAAAACACACAGTACTAGACTGGATTCTTTAACTGCCCAGAAACTCTCTGCATGAAGGAGCAGTTAATGAACTCTGCCTCCACCAGCACATCATTCAAAATGATTGCCATGAGTCAGGAACCATGTGACTGTCTTTTGGACCCAAGCTTGGTGAATCCCAGCCCTATTCTAGAAATCTGAGATTTGGATTTGAGAGTCAGAGAGACTGCAGGGACCATTAAAGCTGAATCACATAACAGCAATGTTCCAGGATTGCATCCCCAGTGACCAAGAGTTAGCCTGATATGAAAATAGTTGTTAGGGATTCTGAAAGACCAGCCAGATATAAATCAATCAAGAACTAATCATGAAAGCATAAGCCTGATCAAAATAGAATTTAACCACCTCCTTACAGATGAAATCATGAACCATTCAGACATTTTATAATTACACCCAAGCTCCACCACACCAGTATAGAAGACAAAAAAAAGCAAGTTACATGTAACACTACTAAACTGTACATTTATAAATGGTTAAGATAGTAAATTTTATGTTATGTTTTTTACCCACCCCCAGAGTCACGCAGAAATTAACTTGCTAGTTAAGAATGTAGTATTTATCCAATTGAGATTCTCTGTTTTCAGTTGATGAGAACTTAGTTAACTTTCTAGGCCATGGCAAACAGATGTGGCACTTAATGTGTCCCTGAATATGGTAACATTTAGTGTTGAAGACATTCAGAGACATTAGCAGCATGCACTGATAAATGTTTAACAATCAGCTCTAAACAGCACAACGTAACTGATCTGTAGAACTGGTCAGTTTCCACAGTATAATTGCTTCTGTGGTCATTTCAAACCACCAAGGTGACTTCAGTAAACACAGAGCTGGGGAGAAATGGACACAATCTATTCTTGCGAGCACCAGCATGCCAAGGCAGGGGGCAAGGCAGAACAGAAACACCCCCACATGTGTCTTGTGTCTTCATTTCATTTGTTTCAAGTTCAAAATGTAGTGACGTAGGAACAGGTAAAGGGAACAAATATTTATGAAGTGGCTATTGTGTACCAGACCCAATTTAAACTGCTTCGTTTTAAAATGTTATATACACCACTACATTGTACACTTAAGAGGGTGACTTTTTGGTATGCGAACTACATTACAATCTTTAAAAATGTTGGGTACAAAACTTTATAGATTTGGCTAAATTTCTGGATAGATTCGTTTCGTCTTATGAAAGAATCCTTTTAAATTCTTTCAGATGAAACATTGCACAGGCAATGAAAAGTCAATATCTTTATCATAATCAAGCTGTTGTTATCTGAATACCTCTCTAAATAGAATACTGTACCAGCTTACAGTGTTTACCTTCAGAGAACGGTGGACAAATGGGTAAGTTGGAAGTTTCTATTGGCAGCCAAGTGTGAAAGTATGGTCTCTGTACTTGTCAGCTTTTCTGTCTCTCACCAAAAACTGATGTTGGTATTTATAAATTATTAGTTCCAGCAAGGCTGATGGTAGAAAAAAAAAAAGAGTGATGGTAGACAACTGTGCCAGTTATGGATCAATAATTCTGATGGTGTTATATAACACGAGAGCTTCCATTTCTATCTGCAGGCCAATTTTAATGCATTCAATGCTTCTTTTAGAGAATTAATATCCTCGTCATTAATTACCTAAATTAGAACACCAAAATCATAGAATCTTAGAATGGGGAGTACTTACAGATTTCTTGTGATTTACTCCTTTTGCAAAGGAAAGAATCTAGTCATACCACTGTTCTTTTCAAAAGAGAAGTCAGTTTACTGGTTCCTCGAGGAGTAACTTCCATCTCACTGTGTTGCCTCGTGGTGCTAAAATTCCAAATGTCTATTTTACACAATTCCCACCCTAATGTCTAGTTGCAGAACCAGCAGCTCCCCTCCATGGAATCACCTCTAGTTTACCAATTTTTAGTACATCCAGATATTTGTAACAGTGAGAAAAAATGCCTGAACTATACTAGATTCTTTCAACTGTCTCCCACCATGAATGAAACTTATAAGGAATCTAGTGTCTCCAGTTTCACCTGTTTGTTTTATATTATATATTATAATATTTATAATATATTCATTATATTATTTTATATTATATATTATAATGATTTAATCCTATTATTTATATTACATGTAATATATTTATAATATAATATTATGAGATATAGATATATACATATCTATATCTATATGTATAGTAAATACATTTCCCCAATCAGTTCTTTGCAAAAGAAAACTGGTTCTGTCTTTAACAGAACTGTAATTGGCAATAAGTTATAACGAAGCCAACACTGATGCACATTGGTGTCAGGAAAAGGAAAACTTTCAGATTCCAAACACACCATCACCAGTAGGGCTACTTACAATCATAGCTAAAGTTAATGGAGCACTGTTTGATGTGCCTTAAATGAGTTATAACTTAATTCACACAATTTCAAAAGTAGGAGCTATTATCAATCCAGTTCCTCGCTGAGGAAAGGGGCCAAGAAGCAACCGAGTTAACTTGCCTAAGGTTACTACTCAGTGTCTCAGGTGAGATCTCAAGAGCCTTCAGCAGGTAACCAGGCTACTGCCCTCCATCAGAGATGTCTAATGGGCCTCTCCCAAACTTTTACAGCCTCTTGAATTGCTCACTCCTTCCTGCAGGCAGAGGACATGCTCTGGACTAAGCAGGTAAGAAAGACGCGGCAGGAGAGCAGAGACTCCTACTTTCTCTTTCTTCCTCTCCAGTGATGGCATTAATGTCCATCTGCACCACTTGTGAACTGTGAGATCGTTCACTGAAATGACAATTTTAAGGCACACTGTTTAAAAACCTGCCTCTCTCTACCTTGTACTGGACAGTTAGTTGGTATTAAATATTTTTAAGAGCTTGCTTAATACATTTTGTAATAAATTTAAGAATGTTAAAAACTAAGTTTAAAAAACCTGAGTTTTCTACAAATTAGTGAAACTGAGTTATGAATCCCTTCTTGTAATATCTATTGAAATCAGCCTTTTGTGTTAGGCACAGCACTTTTTGTTAGCATAGCATTCACAAGTACAGAAGATTTATAGTGCAGACTATAAAAATATTATATTAATGTACTGGAGAGTATTTTTGTTCTGACCATTTTTCTTTCTAGGAAACTGACCACGGCCCACTTATATCCTGCTTTTCACATCGTTCAGGAATGGCAAAGGGGTATGTGTCCTCTCTCCATTTCTTTCCTCTTCTCTACCAGAGCCTGATTCTCGATTGCCTAATCTTACTCAAGCCCTGGAAAGAGGCTTTCGAGTCAGTCTGGAAGACAGCCACTTGAATTCTGCCCCATGAACCACTTTGAAAGCTGGGTCATGTTGGTAATTATCCAGTCTCTCCAAGTCTCCACATCTTCAACTATTTAGGAAAATAACAACACTCATCTCAACTAGAGGCTATGTGGGTTAAATGAGGAAACAGAGCACAAAGCCTACCAAGTTGCAGGCCCTTCCCTCCATGAGCCCTTCCCCTTCTAGGCTGAAAGCTTGGAGCAGAGTCTTCTCCATGACCCTTACCATTTTTAGGTCAAGACCCTTTGGGAATCTGAGGAGGTCTAAGGACCCATTGTGCAGACAAAAGCAGGTCTATCCTCACAAATGTGGCATGTGATTTCATGGGTTTCGAGGACCCCAGAGAAGACCTTCCACGGCTGGCCTGGGGCTTCATAAACCAATGGAAAGGAACCCCTAGAACAGTATAGCATCCTGAGTATGGAACATTGAACTTCAATGGGGAAAAAAAAACAAACAAACAAGAATAAAGACAGCAGGAAGCAGATGATCAAAGGAGTTTAAAAATAACAGAAAAGAAATAAATGGAAAAAAGACAAAAAAGGGAAACTTGGTTTGGGCAGAAAGAATATGTAAGAAATATGGGTCCATCTGTAGCCACTGTCCACACCCAAACCGATACACTTGTTAGCTGAGGATTTAAGTAATTTGCAGAGTGTTCAAATAGTTAATCATGGCCTTAGAAACAAAGTGTACACTAATCCAAAATATAATCAAATTGTAGGAGGCAAATGGACCTTCCAGATGTCGAGGATGAATAATTCACATCAGTCCTACCCCAGCCCCTCATCCGGCACATTACACTGATGAGGCTTCGCCTTTGTGCCTGGCTTTAGAATTATGGGACCACGGTTTCTGGAGGCTTCTTTGAACCACAGTCACAAATAAATTAGCTTAATTATTTACTGCTTTACCAACTCAGACGAAATGATTATGTTTAAAAAAAAAAAAAAGTGACTCCCAGAAAAGAGCGGACAATCTCAAGCCAAGTGAGGTTCTCCTCTGGTGCATCTACTACTCGCTCTTGCTCTGTGCCAGCCCTGATTCGAGGGCAGATTCTGGCATAGCTGCTATTTTCCTGCTCTTCTCCCTTCCCTAATGTTAGCCCTCCAATGAAAAGAAGAAGCCTTGGGGAACTGGGGGAAGGGGGTCTATTGGCATCTACTGGTAGAGCCCGGGGGTGCTGCTAAATATCGTACAATGCACAGGACAGCCCCCACAACAACAAATTATCAGGCCCCAGATGTCTAGTGCGAAGGCTGAGAAACCCTAATGTAACCCCAAAGTTGGAATATTGGTCTGACAGGGCGGTTTCCATCTGTGATTCTCTTTATTCACATCACCATAGTATTCGTGTGTCTATTTCCTCAACTGCACACCCACTTTCCTTATGGATCCCGAAAACCACTTACGTGGGTTATCTAGTAGGATGGGCAAACAACCTAGAATATTCCCACTATCCTTACTGAGTCTGGTGCCCAGGAAAAACATGGCTGGAACGAAAGCCAGGAAGGAATCCCAGGGTACTGCTTAAGGGCCAATTGAGTTTGAAAAGACACTTAACCTCCCCGAACCTAAATCCTTCAGTAGTAAAATGAGAATAAAAGGGTGGATTTTATAAAACTGTTCAGAATAAACAATATATATCTGTATCTGATGCAGTGTTTACTGAAGTAGGTGCTCAATAAATACCATTATTGATACTTAATAGCAATGGATCCCAAACTATATTGTGCATGATAATTAATCTGGGAAGTTATTAAATTCACATTCCCAGGCCCCACCCCCAAAGGTTCTGATCTCCTATGGCAGGAATTGTATCTAGAATCTGAAATTTTTAGAAGAGACAAGGTGATTCTAATCTACATGGTCTGTGGCCCATGTGTTGAGAAATGCTGCCACTGGCATTGAATGTCCCCAAATATTCTGAGCCAGATCCTCTGACTTTTTTTTAACCTTCAGAGAAAAGGCAAATCTGTGTTATTCCTTCTTGCCTTTCCTCTAGAATTTAAATTCTGGGATAATTAACCTGAAGAGTTTTACTTTCCCCAATTTTTCGCCCACTTCTCTGAAAGCCATCAACTCACGGATGTTTCCAACTTATTCTATAAAAGAAAGAAAACATTTGGCCAGATGCGGCTGTAAATAAAAACGTGGAGGAGAGGAAAAGTGACATATGCTGACTTACCCTTGGAGAGCATCATGAAGCCATGGGAAAAAATCTGACTTCAGAGTCAAACTAACTGGAGCTTCATTCTTAGTCCTGCCCTTTGCTTGCCCTCTGAGCCTCAGTATCTTCAGCTATAAAATAGGAAGGAAAACATGTACTTCTTCCATTAGCAGGTGCTCTCAATTATCTATTCTGCATGGGTTGGTCATTCTGGGATTAGCCCCTCCTCTATGTGGCAGACGATACCTATCCATTCTTCCCTTCTTGCCTTTTTTAAAAAAGATTTTATTTATTTGAGAGAGAAAGAGAGCACAAGCAGGGGGGAGGGGCAGAGGGAGAAGGAGAAGCAGACTCCCTGCTGAGCAGGGAACCTGACCCTGGGCTTGATCCCAGGACCCTGAGATCATGACCTGAACCAAAGGCAGAAGCTTAACCAACTGAGCCACCCAGGGGCCACGATGCCCCCAGTTCTTGCTTGCTAGCAGAATCTCATCACTTGGCAGGGGGGCAGCAAATTTACCCAGGTAAAGAGCAGCTTTCCTCACTCTTGCAGTTAGGAGTGGCTGTGTGACAACACAGTTCTGGTCAGTAAGACTCAAGATGAATTCAGTTGAGGATTTCTAGGAAAGTACCGTTTCCCTTTCTTCCTTTTCCAGCTTCTGCATTTTCCTCCTCTTTTTTTCCCTCCTCCTCTGAATACTCTTTCTACTAACTGGAATGTGTTTGTGAGCCTGGAAGTGGAGGTTTGTGAGCAGAGGTGGACTGCTTGTTTTCATGAACATGAAGGTCTGGGCTAAGGATGAGGGAATAGGAAGCTTGGGTCTTTGATGGGGTCTTTAAAGCAGCTCCACCAGTCTTAGACTGTCCGCCTCGAGACTTGATGCTACGTGATGAAAACAAGCCTCCTATGTGTTAAACCACTGTTACTAGAGTTTTGCACTATACACATAATTCTCACCCAAACCAGAAGTGCTTCATCCCAGCCAGTAGATTACTGACAGTAGCAAGATCCAGACTCTCCAGGTTAAACTTCTTGTTTCTGTAGCTTCGCTCTTTGTTTGGACCTAACTTGAATCTGCCCTCTGGGATATTCTCCAAATTGTAGCCTCTTGGGTGATCTGATCTACCATTTGTCCTAAAATCTTTGCCCCATTTTCCTTTCTTCATTTTTTTTCCTGGTCTCATTTACTTTCCTAGTTCTGATAGTTTCTTTGATCAGAATGTTTGTATCTCCTTAACAAAGCTCTTTTGGCCCTCAGGGCTGGGACTAGGACATGCAGTGACATGCGGAAGTGCAAAATTTTAGGCGGCACTTACAGCTCATGCAAACAAAAGGATCAATATGTTAGAGTAAATACCTCCTTAATACTTGCCTCAGTAGCCCCATTCCCGTCCCCTTCCTCCAACACTTCTTGAGCCCTGCCCCCACTACCAGCTTCTGGGATTGATCTGACCTTCAATTTTAGTGTTTATCAAACTGCAATTTACAACCACTATCCTTTCCTGAAATCCCTGTAATGGATAAGACATTTTCAAAGGTAATATACAACACAACAGAAAAAACTGAAAAGAATCCATTACATAGAAAGCATGTCTTACATAGCAAGTGTTAAGTATCATTACTTGTTTCAGCTATACATATAAATAGGCATGTCTGTATGTGTAACACTGGGTCATGAGATAAAACGTAATACTGTGGATTGTGGTCCAATAATTTCGGGAAAAAAAATTTTTTGTGTTTTGCTCCAAGCTTATTATCCTTCTCAATCCAGGTTTCTCACCTTCTACCTACCACACTAGCTATCTACTAAATTTCACCTGCAAATTTAGCTTACATAAGCTTATAGAATATCTAGCATAAATTAGCTACAACAAGTCTATGTATGTGCTATATAATGATTCCCAAAGTCTAAATGATAGAGTCTATCATTTTGAGGTTTGAGCCAACTTCTCAGGAGTATGTAACGGCTTACCCTCATTCTTTATGTTATAAAACATTGTTTACTTTCTTAAGACAATATTCCTACAGGTGTTCCTTTGAAGGATTTGACTTAATCATTTCCAGGGCTTTGTGATTATAGAGTACCGCCAGGCTATATTCTTGTATTGGGAGCTGGGGAATATCAATCTAGCTTTCCTATTTTTAAAAGAGCCATGCTTCAACTCTTCTAACACTTGAGGTTTTTCAGCACACTTAGAAAACATAAAAAGTATCTGTGATTCTTAGAATGACTCATAGCAACAGCGACCTCTAGTTCTGCTAATGTGTATATTGGTACTCAATCTTCTGCAAGTGTTCATTAGAGTTTATGTGGTCTCTTCCACCTGAGAAGTTAAGCGTCACAGAAAGCCAACACAGATTTATGATCTACTGTAATTCCAAATAATGCACGAAACCAACAAAATACAATCATTTAACCTTAAAGGCCTTAAGACTACAACCAAAACGAGGAAGAAAAACAAACCATATGTAATTGCAAATGCAGCAAATATACCAAAGAGTTACCCAAATAGCTGATGGAAGGCAAACTACATCACTGTCTTGCTTGCACCATGATGCCTACATGAGCTAACTTATTACTCTAGCATCTTGGCATACAATAGCCAGTCGTGTCCACATGGAGTACAGAGATGAGGAGATACAAAGAATTAAGAGAATGTTTTCTTAATTTGGATTTCAGCCCTTCAGTGCCCTTCAAAGGAACTTGTGTCAGTTCCTAGAAAACAATTGGTTGCTGCCTTGGCGCACTGTAGGCTCTCAGTGAATGTGTGTAGAAGCAATGAATGAATGTTTGACCAAGGATATGCAAATGTAGACACATTTTTGATCCTTCACAGAGCAGGCTACTTACAAAACTGTTTGAGTCCACAGAGAAATTAAAAAAAAAATATTTATGAAAGTATCTTTTTCTATTCATTTTGAATCAAATGGGAATTCAGAAGACTCAGGTTCATATATTTTATATTCACTTATATTAATTCATTAAACTGTTATTTGTCACTAATTGCTCTGTAGAGAATCACTACAGTTGAAGTCATTTGAAAAATAAGGCTTTTATCTTTCAAACAAGAACTTTCATTTTGCCAAGAGTGAAACCTGAACCCAAACACAATAAAAATGCACTTTTTAAAATTACATTTTAAATGTCATTCCTTTGCTTGTGTTATTTCTGTTTTCTATATTTGTATGTAAATTGTACTTTATGGAATAAGGCAGAGGTGAGATCAACATTGTTTCCGTTCTTTGCTTCCATGTTAGAGAATTTATGATCAGAGATGTTGCAAAAATCACTACCATTGTGCTGAGTGGCCCGGCATGACTACAAGCTCCAAATTTAATTTCACAAACATTTACTCAGTTAATGCTAAGTGCTTCAAACAGTAACCGGGAACCTATGGTATTCTAGGTGTTTCACAATACAAATTTCTGAGTTGCTTCCTATTGGCCAGGGTTCAAAACATTTAGACACCGTTCCTACCTTCATAAATTTCATACTAATTAATCTACCACCACACATGACCTTTGAAACAAAGTGGTTAAATCATGCACTACTTCTCCTATGCTTCCAGCTTCCAATCAAATATTAAGTAGGTTGGAAGATATTTCATCTTTAGAAATGTGGTCCATTTGTCTCCAGATTGGATGGTTTGCACTGTCTTCACAATGGTTCTGGGTTGTGATCAAGCAAGCCCTAACAAGAAATGAGTTATTCAGCACCGTCAACATAAAAGGCAAGTGATTCTGTATTCGGTTTCAATGTGTGAAACCTCAAATGTAAATTTTCTAGTTCTCTAAGTTTCAGTTTCCACCTGCATAAATGAGGTTGGACTAGATGATCACTTTGCAAATACAGCTTGTTTGCTCACTGGACATGGATGTATGTACAAAACAAGTTTGCTGGAACCAAATTTTTAAGAAGTCACTGTCCTACATACAACATGTTGTCATGCCTAGAGGCAATAGTTATTCTTTTCTGATCATGAAAGAATTAATGCACTCTCCTTCTTGTCCTCCTCAGCTCATAGCATCTCTGATGACAGGCTATAAGCTGTCAAAAGATTCACAGGGTTGCCAGGGCTGAGTTAAATGTTCTATGTACATTTGTACATATAATCCTCATAACAAGCCTACAAGGTGGACACTGTTAGGTCCCTTTTTCAGATTCAAAAATAGCATTCAGAAATAGAATATAATTTGCCCAAAGTCACCAGTAAGAAAGCGACAGAGCTAGAATTGAAACTCCAGTTTATACAACTCTGAAGGAAGGACACCAGTTTGCATACATAGGGGCAGAGATGTAATATGACTTACAAATTGCTGGAACCTGAGTTGTCAAAAGACAATTGCAGAAATGTTTGTTTCAGTAAGAAAATTGCCAACCCTGCAGGCATAAATTTGCCCCCAAAATATTGCACTGAAACTTTACCATCCTTATGCTGATAGAGAAGGCATCTCTGTTAAGGGCAAGACTAACCAGAATTCGTTAGAAAACAACATACAATATATTGCTCACCAGTTAATAATTTTTCTCCTCAGTTACAAGAATGTTTTAAGTAACAAAACAACTGCAGTGTAATGGAAAACTAGCATCTAGACAAGTATTAACCACAGCCTTATGAGAGTTCACCCACCCTGTACTTTCTTTAGTAAAAACGAGAGCACTTCCCATTTCACATGTTCAAATGCCAATACATGAAATAATGGCAAAATCTAGGTCTTATGTGAAGTAGCATGCATACGTTGTTTTTCTGAAATATAGATATTTATTAAATATATACATATATATTTAAAATTAGTGTATTTAGGTAATTGTGTCTCTTTCACTTCATTTAGCTGGTATCCACCAAGAATCTAGAGATATCCAAACAACACCATTAAATTAACACTGAGCAGATTTGAATTTTTTTATGTAATATTTTATAGACAACCTAGGACTTCCACACTATCCTGCTCAGGTAAGTATGGATATTTATTGTGGGGTCAGAGAAATCACTGCAATGTTAATGTTAGTCTAATCCACAATTAATATATTTCAGAGAGTATCAAATGTATTTAATTTTCTTGCAATTGTATTTGTATGGGCTACTGACAGAGACTTACCTAGCCATAAACATTGTATTAGAACATAAGATTTTTTTTAAGTTGAATGCTTTGCTTTCCAAATTATTGAACTAGTTTTGAAAGGATTTTCTTTCAGAAGGATAAAATATTATAAAGGTACATATCACTTTTTTAAATATATATTTTTTTATCTTTTTAAAGTTTAAATTTAAAACCCAGTTAGTTAACATACAGTAATATCATTTTCAGGTGTACAGTGTAGTGAGTCAACAGCTCCATGCATCACCCGGTGCTCATCACTGCAAGCACACTCCTCAATCCCCACCACCTACTTCACCCAGCCCCCACCCCTCTGATAACCATCAGTTTGTTCTCTCTAAAGAGTCTGTTTCTTTTTCTCCCTTTTTTTCTCCTTTGCTCTTTTGTTTCTTAAATTCCACATGAGTGAAATCATATGGTATTTCTCTTTCTCTGATTTCACTTAGCGTAATACACTCTAGTTCCATCCATGTTGTTGCAAATGGCAAGTTTCATCCTTTTTATGAGTAATATTCCATATATATGTGTGTGTGTGTATACACATATATGTATCACATCTTTTTTATCCATTCATTAATTGATGGGCACTTGAGCTGTTTCCATAATTTGGCTATTGTAGATAGCTGCTATAAATATCAGGGTGCATGTATCCCTTCAAATTAGTATGTTTATATGCTTTGGGTAAACACCTAGTAGTGTGATTGCTGGATCCTAGGGTAGTTCTATTTTTAACTTTTTGAGAAACCTCCATACTATTTTCCACAGAGGCCGCACCAGTTAGCATTCCCAACAGTGCAAGAGCATTCCTTTTTCTCCACATCCTCGTCAACCCGTTGTTTCTCGTGTTGTTGATTTTAGCCCTTCAGGCAGATGTATCCCATTGTAGTTTTGTTTGTATTTCCCTGATGATAAGTGATGTTGCGCATCTTTTCATGTGTCTGTTAGCCATTTGTATGTTTTCTTTGGAAAAATGTCTATTCATGACTTTTGCCCATTTTTCAATTGAATTATTTGGTTTTCTGGGTTTTAAGTATTATAAGTTCTTCATATATTTTAACACTAACTCTTTATCAGATATGTCATTTGCAAATATCTTCTCCCATTCCATAGGTTGCCTTTTAGTTTTGTTGATTGTTTCCTTCACTGTGAAGAAGCTCTTTACTTGGTGTAGTCCCAATAGCTCATTTTTGTTTCCCTTGCCTCAGGAGGCATATCTAGGAAGAAGTAACTATGACTTATGTCAAAGAAGTTACTGCCTATGTTCTTTTCTAGGATTTTTATGGTTTCAGGTCTCACATTTAGATCTTTAATCCATTTTGAATTTATCTTTGTGTATGGTGTAAGAAAGTGGTCCAGTTTCATTCTTTTGCATGTTGCTGTCCAGTTTTCCCAACACCATTTCTTGAGGAGACATTCTTTTTCCCATTGGATATTCTTTCCCGTTTTTTCAAAGACTAGTTGACCATTTAATTGTGGGTTCATTTCTGGGTTTTCTATTCTGTTCTCTTGATCTCTGCGTTTAATTTTGTGCCAGTACCATATTGTTTTTATTACTACAGCTTTGTAATGTAACTTGAAGTCCAGAATTGTGAGGCCTCCAGCTTTTTCTTTTTGCAAGGTTGCTTTGGCTATTCAGGGTCTTTTGTGGCTCCATACAAATTTTAGGATTGTTTGTTCTAGGTCTATGAAAAATGCTATTGGTATTTCAATAGGGATTGCATTGAATGTGTAGATTGCTTTGGGTAGCATAGACATTTTAACAATATTTATTCTTCTAATCCATGAGCATGAAATATCTTTTCTTTGTGTCCTCTTCAATTTCCTTCAATTTCAAATCATTGAAGGTACACATCAGTTGTTAATATGAAGTCTAGTTTACCAGAGGGTGGTATTCTATTTGTTGCTACAATTAGGAAAGGGCTGCCCCTACCAGCTATTATAGCAGATGACGGCTGGCAGTGTGCTCAGTCTTTAGGTCATTTTCTCAATGAGCAGTAGAGACATGAGTAGAGATCTGTCAAACTGCTCTCCATTCCTTCCCAAACATTTTGGATCTTACGGCTGGAGGGAGCAGGGCATATATATTTAAGAAGGCATACTGAGGGGTGCCTGGGTGGCTCAGTCAGCTAAGCATCTGCCTTCAGCTCATGTCATGGTCCTGGGATTGAGCCCCAATCAGGCTCCCTGCTCAGCAGGGAGTCTGCTTCTCCTTTTGCCCTTCACCCTGCTCATGCTCTCTCTCACTCTCTCTCTCAAATAAATAAATGATAAATCTTTTTAAAAGAAGGCATATTGGATATTACAGATTTTAAAAAACAAAAATTCTTACAATGAAATTACAGATTGCAAAAATGGGCAAAAACTTGACTCAGGTCAATATTCACAGATTTTGTGGTTTCAACTGGGGGTGGGGAAGACATAACATTTCTAGGGGCCATTACATTTTTGTTCAGTTTTCATAGCTATGGACAAACACGGATTTAGCAAAAAGAAACAAATTTTTTGAGATACATGGCTTGAGATGATTTTTAAATCAGCCCTAAACATTCTTAGTACTGTGACTTACGGTTTAGGCTTTGCACCTTGACTCCTGAATATACTATTAGAAGCCAACTGCACTGCTTTTTTTTTTCCCCCTCTATTTTACCCTCAGAGTTTTGCAGGAATTCTGGGAACACTGGCCAGATGGGAAAATACACTTACTGGAGATTCCCGAGATGATTCTAAAACCCTCCTGAAATAAACAGCAGTACAGCAGTAAATTTTGAAGATAACATCTGCCAAGGAAAATATATCTTTGGGATGCCCTGTGAGTAGTAAGTCTCTGTAATATTTGAAAGTGAAAGGAAAATGAGATCTGGAAGCACAAGAAAATCACACGTTTTAGGAGCTGCTATACAGTGGTGTGCTCGGCCAGCATGGACTCAGACCAACTTGCAAGAGTCTGTTTTGAACATCCCTACCCAACAGCTTCAAATCAGTCATGATAGGAGTCGTTATTGGTCAGAAATGACAAATGCTACAAATCAACCCCCTCACCCCCACCTCCAAACATGATTGTTACACATTTACTAACATTTATGGAGAAGGCAAGGAGTATTGCCTAAGGACCTTTATTTTTGAGTCTTCCATGTAGTAAGAGAGCCATGGTTTACTGTTTTATTCAGTAAGTTTCTCCATAATGTTTATGGTGGAGATTTTGTTTTCAATCTGATTAAAATGGTGTCCCTGCAATGTTTTATGATGTTTTAAGTTGGATCTTGGATCTATGTTTTAATAGCTGGAAGAGAGAGGTCTTAGGTAATATGAGGTAAGAGTGTTTAACCAGGTACTTACCAGCTGGCTCCATGCTCTCAGCTTTTAATACTGGCCGGGTTTCCCAGGCAGGGGTTCCAGAGTCACTGAAATGTGATGGCAATACTCATGCACCCAGTCTCCCTCAATCTCTTGACCCTTTCCCTTTGAGATTCATTGTATCTCTTCCCTCATCCTTAGCCACAAAGCCATGCATCAGAGTCAGTTTTATATATATATATATATATATATATATATATATATGCATCTTTTTTAATAGCTTTATTGAGATCTAACTGGCATACGAAGAACTGCACATACTTGATATGTATAACTTAGACATATACAAACACCCATGATACCATCACCACCAAGGTAATAAATCTCTCCAATACCTCCCAAAGTTTCCTTGTGTCCCTTTTTTTGTTTGTTTTTTGTGTTTTTTTGTGGTTTGTTTGTTTGTGGTAAGAAGCCTTAACGTGAGAACTACCCTGAAGTAACTACGGAAAATAGTATGGAGTTCCCTTCAAAGATGAAAAGTAGAACTACTATATAATCCAGGAATCCCACTTCAGGATATCTAACCAAAAGAATTAAAATTAGGATCTTGAATATGTATCTTCACTCCCATGTTCATGCAGCATGATTCACAATAATCAAGATACGAAAACAAACCAAGTGTCCACCAATTGATGAATGGGTATTAAAAACATGGTATATATACAAAATGGAATATTATTCAGCCTTTAAAAAGAAGGAAATTCTACCATTTGTGATGTGGATGTACCTAGAGGACATCACTCTAAATGAAATAAACCAGTTGCAGAAGAATAAATAATGCATGACACTTATATGAAGAACATAAAATAGTCACTCACAGAAGCAGAAAATACAATAGTGGTTTCCAGGGGTTGGAGGTTGGGGAAAATAGGGAATTTTTGTTCAATGGGTATAAAGCTTCAGTTATGCTAGATGAATATGTTCTAGAGATCTGCTGTACAACAGAATACCTATAGGTGTTGATGAAATGGTATTGTGTATGTGTACATCCTTCTCTTACATAACCACTCACCTCCATTCCCCTCCTTGGGAAACTGTGACTGTGTCCCATCAGCCACAGGGAAAGTACCATTTGGTAATTATTTGGTTAATTTGACTGATCTAGGCAATAGAGTTAGGGAAGAATAATCCCTCTTGTCCTCACAGGGTGATGACATTGGACTCTCAGCTACAGCAGGGAAGGGGACCTGGGAGGAATCAATTTGTTCCTGACATATCCAAAATGTACAACAGAATAAACCCCAAGAAAACAAAACTCTATACAAAAGCCAACAGAATCCTGGGCACATTCAGAAAGACGTTAGGAACCAATAAGAAAACTGTGCCCTGGCCTCAATCAAAATGTAGTCTGTGTGTAGTTATGCTGCTGCCCTCAGGAAAGCTAGCACAGGACAGAGAGCATCCTGACAGGGACAACCACACAATGAAGGAGATATGGGAGGTGTTGGGAGAGGCCTCCCCTGTGGACTGGAATCAGGAAGACAGGGAGGATAGAAGATCAACAACTCGTGCCTCACTAGGGCAAGGAAATGTAGGAAAAGTGGAAGGACTAGGTAGCCGATAATAGGTGGTAAATTTGTGGGAATTTTTAGCCTGTGAGGTGACAGAAGTTGAATCAAAAAGATTTAAATAAATTTAAAAGTTGACAAAGATAGAAAGGAGGAAAACTCTCAAAAATATTCCTCATTTCTGAGGAGGAATTTAGAACAAATTTCATTCTCTTCATAAACTATTCTTCTCTTTTCAGAACAAACTACATCATGGCCCTTATGCATACAGAAATTCCCATTGTATGTATATAGAAATGGAGTTCACCCTTTCCTAGAACATAAAATTAAGAAACATTATCCAGAATTAAAAGCACATTTTATTACCCTTGGAAATAACAAATCTAACACATCTTCATAGGTGAGTAATGCATGAATTTCTTCCAAAATCAATAATCAACCACAAACCTTTGGCTGGCCTAGAAAAGGTTTAAAGGCCAAGAATATTAGGAGAGACTTAAAATAGCAAGTGTTGCAGATCACATGTTCACACAAGACCACTCTATGATTTTAGGGAAAATGACCTACTTATATGGTCGAGGATAGTGTTTTATTCTATCTACTTAATCTATAACATAAATCACCTCTTGTGTCTCCTAAATTATGTGATCTTTCTCTCTCTAAGGTAGCTTAATCTGCATGTTGGTATATTCTATCCATGCAGGAGCTCTTTCTGTTCCCATTAAAATCTAACTAGAGAACAGAATATAACACTTTTGAATGAAGGTAGGAAGACAGCAACCTAAATGCCAGGGGGCTGCATTTCTAAGGTCTCAGTCCAGAGAGGGCAGAACACAAGATCAGTTAGCTTCTGTTTGCATATGAGAAAGCTAGAGCCAAGCGAGGCCAGGCAACAGAGCCAAAATGTGTATGTAGATCCCATAAATCCAGTATAGCAAAGCAACTTAATGCCCCGACCCAAACAGTTTCCTGTTCACCAATGGCTGATGCTGCACTGTCTAACAGGGTAGCAATAGGGAAAAGGAACGCCTGCAAGTCTTCATTTATTTGATGTCTACCTTTCCATTCTCCAGTGTCATCTACGATGTGGTTCTCAAATTTGACCACACATTGCAATCCCCTGGTGAGTTTTAGAAACTAATGATGTGGGGTGCCTGGGTGGCTCAGTCATTAAGCGTCTGCCTTCTACTCAGGACGTGATCCCAGTGTTATGGGATCAAGCCCCGCATCAGGCTCCTCCGCTGGGAGCCTGCTTCTTCCTCTCCCAATCCCCCTGCCTGTGTTCCCTCTCTTGCTGGCTGTCTCTGTCAAATAAATAAATAAAATCTTGGGAAAAAAAAAAAAAGAAACTAATGACGTCTTGGTCCCAGTGACAGAGATTCTGTTGGAATTATTCTGAGGTACAGCGTAGGCATCAGGATTTTTTAAAAGTTCCACAGTTGGTTATAACAGGTAGCTGAAGTTGAGAATGACTGATTTACCTAGACTGTCTAGGTAGTGCTTCTCAAATTTTAATGCGTGAATCGCCTGTGGCTCTTGTTAAAATATGGGTTTTCATTTAGTAGGTCTGGAGTGGGGCCTGAGATTCTGCATTTCTAACAAGCTCCCGGGTGATGCTGATGCTTCTGTGGTCTAGAAACCAGATTGGGATTAACAGGGCCCCAGAGTCGCCTTCACTAAATTCCTGAGAAGGCAATCACTTCACCTGCTTAGAAATACAAATCTTCAGGCCCAAGCCCAGATCTGTTGAATCAGAAACAGCAGGGTGGGGTTGGGACCAGCTACAATCAGCACTTTTAGGGAGCCCCCCAGGTGGTTTTCCTGTGGGCTGAGCTCCGGTCAGAACTTGCCGTTCAAAGTGTGGTTATCAGACCAGCAGCATCAGAGGAGCACCACCAAGGACGTTCTAAGGTCAGTGCAGGATTTCAGACTTCCGGAACCAGAACCTACATTTTTTAAAAAAAAGATTTATTTATTTATTAGAGACACTGAGAGAGCACGAGAGAGCTCAAGCGGGAGGGGCAGAGGGAGAGGGCAACTCAAGCAGACTCCACACTGAGCCTGTTGCCCAACTCAGGGCTGGATCTCACATCCTTGAGATCGCCACCTGAGCTGAAACCAAGAGTCAGACACTCAACCAACTATGCCACCCAGGGGCCCCCAGAATCTACATTTTAATAACATATCAGGTGATCTCTATGTATATTAAAGTGTAAGAAGCACAAGAATCTTGGCAAATTTCCTTCAAGACCCTTGCCCAGAACAATGATAAAACATTCATTTGAAAAAAAATTAACAATATTGATTATAATTGTGATACTATGTGGCAGGTTTCTTTTTAATTATAAAAAGAATCTTGTTTTTAGTGACAAGTTTTAAAATCTGGCAAAGCCTAATCAAGCAAATGGAAACCACACATTATCCCACCATGTGGAGAAAACTATTAAAAACTGTTTACTCCTCCATCAAATAACAGTGTTTCTAAAGAGAGAATAAAAACAAATTATCGTAAGAGATCATTTTATCCTGCTCAAACAGAAACTTGGCAATGTTTTAACTGCAACTCAGACCCCTCAAATCTTGCCCAATGTGGCAAAAACATGAAGCTGCTGTTGAGAAGAATGTTGGTGACTAAAGGGGATGACATCACATCCGGTTCCTATGGTCATTTTGGGAATATGAAACCTCCTTGCCACAAGTCAGAATGTTGAAACCAAGCTATTCGTTTCTGCTTCTACGTTAGAAGTTCAGAACTCACAGACTTAAAAATACCAGCCGGTAATGAAAAGCAGGGCGGCCTCATTTAAGTAACCAGCAGTGAATAAATTCCCAGAAAGTTGAAACACTGATGTGTACTGGTGACCTTTAAATATATAATGAGTAAATAGTTTGGAAAAACAGTAATTCACATGGGTCTCAAATGTATTCTCTTTCAATCTATAACAGATCAGTGTGTTCTCTGTCAGAGAAGGCAGACTGTTAAAATTTTAACAAACTGCGCCGCCTAGAACTTCTACAGCCAGAGCTGTCAAATCAGAAGCCTAGCCAAAGAAATGGGAACTTTCACATAGAAACCGAGATTCCCAGCTTCATATTCAGCCAGACCAGGGAAAGCTAAGAACATAAATTTCTTTAGTGGCTCTTTCTCTAGAAGACTGAAACTCCAGGGTGCCAAGCAATCCAGCCTATCTATCAGCATTGGAAGAAGCAGCTGGACAACAAAGCCATTGCTTCTGTGCAAACAGAAAAACCGAACACAGTGGTGCAAAGTAAGACAGCTTGAGAACCAGAAGATGGAGAATTCTGGGGAGTCAGGATTGTGCATTATAGTAAGAAGGACGTGTCACACGCAATCCCTCTCAAAGAGGTGAGAGCAGTTATCTGGCGCCTTTGGAAAATGCGCAAGGCTGTTTTTATATTTTAGTGAAATACTGGCTGTGCATTTACATATTGGCATATATATGTTTTGCTGTAAGGCACTTTTCTTATACTTCTTCATGTTTCTTTATATCACGGTAATCTTTATTAGTTTATATGTATAAACAGATTTGTATATTCCACGAATTTCATTTCAGACAAGTTAAAGATTACAAAATAGTTTTAGAAAAAGGTCACTGGGTTTGTTAGAACCTGTGAGACTGATTAATTACCTTATCATCAATATAAATATAATAATATAAAAATAACAATTTCATTGCCATGACCTCAATACAACAACAACAATGTTAGTTTTATCCCAAATTTGGAAAATATGTTTGAGATATGCAAATTGAAAACCAGTTCACATGACATATGCTGTTGGAAACCAAAAATGAGACAGCCCCAGAGGTTTGGGGACAGCCAAACTGTAGAGAAGTGACATTAACATAAAATGTTATGAGTCCAAAAAACCCCACAAACAACCACATGATTTCAGTACAACACCAACTTGAAAGTCACAGGGGTAGCTTTTGACATACAACTGGGCCCCATCTCACATGGGTAACTTTATCCAGAGAGCTTTAAAGTTAGGGTTATTATTTATTCACAATAGTTAATATGGAGGTCAGCTAGTATAAAATTAGAGTAGTCTGGAGAGGTATACTTTGCAAGTGGAACAGAAATATTAGTCTAGAGTTAGCTTCAGAATAGGGAAAAATTTAACAAGCCCCTTAAGTAATTTTGGGAAGAGGGAGGTACTTTCACATTGTCATATTATCTGTTTTTCTTTTTGTCACTCATGAAATTAATTACCTTAATCATGCAAAATAACAACAATATGTAAGACAATATCAAACTGTGCTCAACTGAAAGATCTTTTTTTTAATTTGAGAGAGAGAGAGAGAGAATGCACAAGCGGGGAGAGGGGCAGAGGGATAGCTCTTCAAGCAGACTCCCCGCTGAGTGTAGAGCTCAATCCCATGACCCATGAAATCGTGACCTGAGCAGAAACCAAGAGCCAGAGGCTCAGCCACCTATGCACACCTCAAAGCAATTTAAAAAGGATGTGTCACAGCACTGTTTTGCTGACTTTGAGTACTTGCAAAATATCGATGTATGTCCCTGTTAATGGCCAGGCAGCAGAACATAAGGACCTCCGACCCAACATAGCAGAGCCCTTGGTTTGCATTTAACTTCCCCCACATCTTGGCTATGTTAGGACAGGAGAATACTAGAATCTGAGTAGAAACTCCTCAGGAACAGAATCCTTAAGGGTCAAAAGAAGAAATGGAATCATTCCCTACTTACGAGATCTCTAACACAGTAGCTGACCACATTAGCCTTGAGACACAAGAGCAGAAGCAGAGATTCTTTTTTTTTTTTTTCCTTTTTTAAAAATTTATCTATGTATGTATGTAATTTCTATACCCAACTTGGGGTTCAAATTCATGACCCTGAGATCAAGAGTCTCACATTCCTCCAACTGAGCCAGACAGGTGCCCCCGGACATCCATTCTTTTTTGTTCATTTGTTTGTTTTTTTAGTTTCAGAAGTAGAGATCAGTGATTCATCAGTCTTATATAAAGAAGCAGAGATTCTAAAGAGGACTGGAGCAACAGCTGAGATTTCCAAGGGCCTCCAACCAGCTACAATGTCATTCACCACATTTTCTTACCCAGTGCTCCTTAGCTCTACATTAGAATCACCCAGAGGGTTTTCAAAATAAAATCTGATGCCTGTCTGGTATCCCCAACCAATGAGATAAAAATTTCTGTGATTGGGATGCAGACATTTGCATTTTCAAAGCCCCCTAGGTGATTACAATGTTCACCCAAGATGAAGGGAACTATTGCCTTAGCCATATCCCAAGAATGAAACTCAACACAAAGAACTGTAGTAAGCTTCACAAATCATATGTAGTAATTATTATCACTATCATCTAGAGCTATTCAATACTGCCCTTAAATTAAGTTCAGAATTTGCTGGCTTGGCCATTGGATCAGATGGGAAAAATCAGCTAAACAAAACACAATTCTTTGATGGAAATTTAGCTTTTTGCCAACCGCATGTTTGAGTATTTGTGGCCCAACTTCAAATGAAAACAGAAGTTTTTTTTTTTTCTAACTGAATCATGATATTCACAATATATAGCTTGACTGACAGTGCTTGTGGGCAAGTGAACAACTTTAGAGATTCCTTTTTGCTTGAAAGTACACTGAGGATATTTATGTTATTCATTTCCAGAACAGGACTCTGAAAGCTGGGCTTGATTCTTGCTTTAAACAATATGTGGGATTTGGAGCACAACCCAAAACTATCTAGATTTTAATTTTGTTGACTCTAACTAAAATAAGTTTGGACTGAATGATCTCAAAGATCTTTTCCATCTCTTAATGTTCCGATTCAATAATATACAGTTTTCTTCCCCTTCCTAAGGCATGTGCCCTCAAATCACTTAGATTCATATGGTGATACCAATTATTTTCACTACTTAGGCCATACATTAATGGTAATGAGTTACACAATAACTTGATCGTTTTTTGCATGGTATACAAGAAGTACCAAAATAACTAAGCTTTTCACAAAAGACAGCACAAAGTTTAAGTGTCATCCATCCATTAAGTGTGAAGAGACATCTCCAACAGAGACCAAGAGACTATCCACTTTCTAATATAAACATCACTTTTCTGTAAAAAATTATTGTCTTAGGAGGCACTCACTGAAGGGAAATTACTGGCCCTGGAGGCAAAGATGTGATAAGATAATGATTTCTAGTCTTTCATTTGGGCCAAATGGTAAATAAGCCACAAATGAAATAACTTTGGCACTATTAATTCTCCAAAGCAGATTTAGGCAGAGACTTCAATAAGCCTGAAATCAGCACTTAATTTTTCATTTTCTCTTTTCTGGGAGCCTTCAATGGAACAGTTTCAATTCTCAATTTAAGATAGGTTGCCAAAAACTGATTGAAAAAACATGATGCATGAGAAGATGTTTAGGTACGTTTAAAAAAAAAAAAAAAACCTGGATACAACCATTGCTTGAAAGGAAAATGACTTTTGCACCATACTTTATCCTTTTAATAGAAAAAGACTCTTTTCTTTTTAGACTTTGGAACAACTTGATACCTAAAACTATGTATTTTTGTTGTTGATTAGATGTTTTGAGAAGTGTAGGTCAAAGCTTGGAAGTTTAAGAACTACATTTCACATGAAAATAGTTTGCATAGTTTCCACATTCTCTTTTCTTTTCCCATTTCCCTTAATAATATTGGATTTTAAAGTTATGCTGCTTTTTGTCTTCATATTCTCAGACATGGCTGATCTTACCTTTAAATTGAGAAATTCAAAGAAATAATGTTAGAAGAGGTATGTATTTTCTAATCTACATTTTTCTAAGATTTCAGATCTCCTTTTCCTATTTGATCAAGTTACTTCATCTGGTGTTTCTTGAAATAAGATTACTATCTTAGGCTCAAAATTGATGATACAAATATGATAAATTTTTGAGTAAATAATTCTTTCACAACTACAAAGTCTTTAAGGTGCAAAAGAAGAAAACATTGCTCTTCTGATTTATTCCTATTACATATTCAACAGGCTACTGACCAGAACTGAAACCAGATGAAGAGGAATTGGATCTCCAATTTGAAGTGTGATAGTTGGTTAAAAGGTAAGTTTTCACTACTCTAATCTAATTTGAATCATTTTAAATCCGGTTTGTTAAATTTAGAACTGCATTGAACTAATTTATGTTGGACTGAACCATTTTCAACAATTTTCTCATGATCTTAGCCTTGTCCATGCCTGCTCCTTAAATAAGAAATGCACTGTTTGCAAGAATGGTACACAGGCATGGAAGTATAGGGATGATTTTAAAAAGGGGGAGGAGGTCAATATTAACCATAATTTTGTAGAGAGATATGAAATGCAAGAGATGATCAGAATCTGGGGACCAAGAGTCAAGTTAGGAAACCAGAGATTGTATGAAACTTTTCTAAGCCCTGGACATAATCCAGGTTCATTGAGAAAAGCAGGGAAGTTATAGATGACACCTGTAACATCTAGAATTCCAGGGAACGGGCCTGTTCTGTTCCAGGGTATAGAAAACTTTGCAAATAATTATGCAAACTCTTCCAAGTACTTTCTCTGAAATGAAGACATGATGAGGAGCCCAGGGTCTAAACAACAATTTTGGGTATGCTGTACAGCTAAATGCTTCCTATAGGAAGTGTGCTGTTTTGTCTGAGATCGACGATGTCCTATAAAAGAGTAACCTGGACCGTCATGGTCAGTCTACCACCATGACTATGATGGTGTCGAGAACTTGTGATGAAAGGGAATTAAAAATAAATTTTAACAATACCATTCCCCAAAGCACTTAGGAATCAACAATGCCTGTGGTGATTCAGAAACATCTGAGATTCATGTTAACCTGGCTCAGCAAAGTGAGTAGTGACATAGAAGAGTGCCAACATCCCTGGCAGCATGGGTGACCCTTCACTATATGTTGAGTTATGCAGCTTTCAAGGCAGCTCCAGACTCTGCCAGGTAGTGTTGTCACAGGTCTGTGTGGTGTAGAGAGATATGAAATGCAAGAGATGATCAGAATCTGGGGACCAAGAGTCAAGTCAGGAAACCAGAGATTGTATGAAACCATGCCTGTTGTTTCCTCAGCTTCCCAAAGGTTCACCAATACATAGGCTTGCCTTAAACAGACCTCAAGGGGCGCCGAGGTGGCGTAGTCTGTTAAGTGTCAGACTCTCGGTTTCAGCTTGAGTCTGATCTCAGGATCTTGAGATCAAGCCCTTTGTGGGGCTCCGCATTCAGCAGGGAAGTCTGCTTGGGTTTCTCTTTCCCTCTCCTCTTTCCCCCTCCTCCCTGTGCTTGCACATGTGTGTGCACTCTCTCTCTCTCAGTGAAATAAATAAATAAATCTTTAAAAAAATAAAAAAAAGAGCAAAGACCTCAAAACCTGTTTAAATCAGTTAGGACTATTTTGAGACAAGCTCATTCAAGGTTTGAAATTGTGAACTAAAATATTAACTATAGCTAGTTCTTAAAAGACAATCCTAGGTCTGTTGTTCTTGAATAAATGACTACTTCTGGAGAGGTATTATAGGTTATATTGCTGAAACCTTACCTTTAAAAAGGTCATTAATTCAGAAATAAATGAATCAGAGACTGCAGTCAATGCATAATTTTCCAAACAGACACATTGCTGGCCTTCTTTTACTGAACAACAGCCTTTATCAAATTTGCCCAAATTTCAAGATCTTTCTAAACCACATTTGTTCTTGTATGTCATTTTCAGTATGATGTTTAGCACCTGTTACCTGTTTATAGGAAATGCATGCATGTGGCACTGCTTATATGCAACATGTAAGCTTACTAAAACAGATTTCATCAAATGGGAATCAAGTCAAGGCGAAATTTTATTCAAGGACATTTGTTCATTTCCAATCATTTTGCTTGTGAAATAATCATTGCAGGTTAATCAAATAAAATGATCTCAAGCTATTCCAAGCAAGAAAAAGCTTGACCATTGCTCATATCTCAGAAACATCAATTCCATGTAAGAAAAGTTTGGGATATTTTTTGCTAAAAGAGCTAAAACAAAACTGCTGACTTCAAGCCTTAAAATTAGTCATAGATTTTTGAGACCCAAACCAGTCTATGCCACGTGGATTACACACAGTAGATACTGTGAGAGAAATCAGATTTTTAAGAACTTCATGTATGTGAAATAAACAGCAGAACTTAGTAATATGAACTAGCAATGGCACAGAAGTAATTTAAACCTACTGTACAAACTGGGAGGAACTGATATGTAGAGTGATTTCTCTTTTGAAAATGGGAGTAAGGTCTAATTGTAAACTTTAGGGGCTTTTTGCTAAATTGAAGTTTCATTGTATTCTTTCCCTTTGCCCAAAGAAACTAGTACTGAGTACAAAGAAACTAGCAAATATTTGAGTATCTGTTAAAATAAAGATTGCATCAGTCATATGTTTGAGGAGCTATCAGGCTCACCTTTGCCTGACTGGAAGTGCAGACTGGGGTCATGATAGGGAGAATACAAGAGGGGAGCTTCATGACCAAAAACTCAGGGCTCTCTGCTGTCCCGAAATTATCCATGTGGGGGTCTCAAAGCACAGAAATCCCACCAACACACTTCCAGCCTAAAAAGAAGAATGGAGGTCAGGGACTGTATGAAGCAGCCTTAGCCCAAAAGGTCCCAATTAATCCGTGGGTTCTGTCCTCATGTATCATTCTAACCCTTCTTACTGTATTTTCTAAGCTTATTTATGTATTCTATATTATGAGTTTAGTTTGTTCCTGTGGTAAATTATTTTCTTTTTAACTCTTTTATTTTCTTTCATCTTTTTGTTTCAAGTCTTTATTGTCTCATCTCTTTCGCCATATTTTATTAATTCCCTTTGTTTTTGCCACTTTATATAAAGTGCTTATTTAATGCCACTTTATCTTACTGTTTCATTTGATTATGTTATCTTGGTTATTTTTATCATCTACTTTAAGATATAATTCTTGTTTTCTTTTAAATATTACCCAACTTTTATAAATGGCAAGCAGAAATACTGGCTAAAAGGATGCATCTGGGAGGTCGATCTAGGCCCTGAGCAAGGAATGTTGAGATATTTTTCCCTCTTAAGGGTTTTACAACATCTCTTCCAGATCTCCACAATTAATTCCTGAATTCCCACCCAACATAAATCTTTTGATTGTGAAATCAGTCTGAAAAGAGAGTTTGACTACCATCGTGAACGCTTTATGCTAAGGAACCCAACCAGCCTACAAGCCAAAAATATCCCCTCAGCATCAGGATAATATGCCCCTGTGCACAGCACACATGAAAAACCAAATTACCAAATTTGGTCTTCCTCCCTCACCAATTAGCCAACCCATTTAAGAAAACTGAGAAAACTTCATGATTTCTGGTCTATAAAACTGTTGGATTCTCAGTAAATTCTGGGGGAAAACCACAGTTTGCCAGGAGAAAGATGGTCACAGGAGTTGGGACCAGAAGGAGGTCAGGCAGTTCCAGTCAAAGAAAGAAACTGGCTCACATTCCCCAGCCTTTATCCCGGTTTCCCTCTATAAGCTGACTGGCTTTCTTGTTTTTCTCTTGCTACTTCATAACAGGATCATTTAGAAAACTCAAAGGACATAAAGTTCTAAGCAAGAAAGTGAAAACTCATTTGATTTCCCACCACCCTGAAATAATGACCATTAACATTTAGTGGCCATCTTTTCATGTGTCTCCTTATACACAAATACCCATGGACATATGGCATTTTAGATAAATGATAAATGATATTATATCTTGAATGTTTTTAAAACGTGTCTGTTTTCTTACTATTTCTTTCTTTTATGTTTTGGCTTGTCTTACCCTTTCCCATTTCCTTCTATTCTCTATATACTTCTATACACATTCCTGACCAGCAGCCCATGTTAACAAACTTGTTTAAAACTTATATGTTTACATATATGCTCATAAACATATATACACACATGTGTGCATACACATAGACATACCTACACCCCAGGAAAGGCTAGGTTATGCTGCTGTAACAAATGACCCCAAAATATAAACAGCAGCCATTTATTTCTTGATTATGATATACTTCCATTTTAGGCTGGCTGCAGTCCTGCTCCCAGTAAAATTTCCTCCTACATCCTGGCTGATGGGAGGGTATTGCAGTTGTGGTGGCAGAAGGAAAAATAATACGGTGATGCCACTGAGCTAAGATGTAGACAAGGGGTACCCTGCCCTAGTGCATGCTCTTTAGGAAACACTGATCTGGGCCTTCCTGGCATGTGCTTTCTAATGGAGCAGTCTGAAGGGCCAAAGGGCCATGCCCCCTCTATGTCCCTGTGCCTCCCCCCCGCCGCCACCAATCTGGACTGTGCTGCCGATACCGGGATCCCAGAATTCCTGCCCAAATGGGCTCTGTGAAGGCCACTTCCCTGAGGTCATCTCTCTGAGGGCAGACAAGATTGTAGGAGCATGTACCCCTTAACCCAAGAGGTAGCCAAGGGTTAGATGTTTGCGGGGAATGATGGAGCTTGAAAATATGGGCTGGACTATTCACAGAAGTGAGCTTGGGGCGCCTGGGTGGCACAGCGGTTAAGCGTCTGCCTTCGGCTCAGGGCGTGATCCCATCGGTATGGGATCGAGCCCCACATCAGGCTTCTCCTCTATGAGCCTGCTTCTTCCTCTCCCACTCCCCTTGCTTGTGTTCCCTCTCTCGCTGGCTGTCTCTATCTCTGTCAAATAAATAAATAAAAAATCTTAAAAAAAAAAAAAAAAAAAAAAAAAAAGAAGTGAGCTCAAGTCCCTCATAGTATGACACAGATGGAAATTTAGAGCCCTACTTTATTTTATTTCAGGAGGATAGTCAGTGTGTTGTCCAACTTAATAAATAAACTATATATTTCTCTCAGAGTTAAAATATACTTTTTTACATATAATGGGGATCACTTCTTGATTTTCTATACTATTCTACTGATCTATTTTTCTGTGTGTATGTCAAAAGCACAATTTCATAGGTGGTTCTATTCTGTATTCTCATCTGTAGTTAGGCAACTCCCCTCTCATTAATAATGTTTTTTCTTTTTCCAAAATATTATTAGCAATTCTTGGGTATTAATTTTTCCACATAATTTTTAAAAATCACTTTCTGCAATCCATTACAGAAAACTCTGTTGGGATTCTAATAGGAATTATATTTATATACTTACATAACACTGATATTTTTATGTTATCAGTAAGCTCATCCAAGAATAAGTATGCCTTCCACTAAGATGAATTTTTTTCTGAACTTTAATAAAATTCTATACAATTGGCTCTGAATCTTTCTAGTTCAATTTACTGCTAAGTATTTTGTAGTTTTCATTGCTATTGTGAATGAAATGTTTTCCATTTCATTTCCACATTTTTATGGCTCCCATAAAGAAAACTTTTTTTTTACATTTTCTTGTTTTATTACATTCATTAGGGCCATCAGTACAATGGCAATCGCTGTCAAACTAGTCTCTGACTTTAATTAAAATATATTTTAAAATTTCACCATATAAAAAGATGTTAGCTTTTGGTTTCTGGCATATGATCTTTATGTCACTCAAATTATTTTTATTCTTTCTCTATTTTGAGTATTCTTTTTAAC
Organism: Ailuropoda melanoleuca; assembly: GCF_002007445.2. Lineage (NCBI taxonomy): Eukaryota > Metazoa > Chordata > Mammalia > Carnivora > Ursidae > Ailuropoda > Ailuropoda melanoleuca. The sequence continues at coordinate 156,273,815 of NC_048218.1, forward strand.
AGTTGCTGAACTATAGTCCCTGTTTACTATAGTTCTCTTTCTGCATTGTATTATATAGGGTCAAGTTCACTTCTGAGGAGCAGATAACCAAAAGGAGCAGTGACTTAAAACAGAAAGTTGATTTTCCTGTGTTAGATAAACCAGGGAAGCCAAGGACTGGTAATGACAAACCCACAGTCACTGGAACTTCCCTCCTTCTATCCTATTATTTTGCCACCTCGACATGTGGTGCCGGGTTGCCTCGGGCTCAACCACCATGTTTTAATTCCAGACAGCAGGAAGATGAAGATTCAAAAGTAAAGGGCAAGTTCCCTTCTTTTGATAGGCCTTGTCCAAAGACGCACACACTACTTTTGCTTGCGTTACACTGGTCAGAACTTAGTCTTATGGTCATGCCCTAAATGCTAGGAGGCTGGAAAATACAGTCTTCCACTCTATTTTTTCTGCCTTTTGTGGTTTTAAATGAGTATTTTAGAGGATTCCATTTTCTCTCCTTTCTTAGTATAACAATTATTTTTCTTTTTTTACTTGTTTTGGTAGTGGCCCTGAAGTTTTTGATATACATTTACAACTAAGCCAAGTCTACTTTCAAAAAGCACCATGCCAATTTGAAGGTACTGTGAGTCCTTATGATAAGAAAATACTCCTAATTCTTCCTGTCTATTCCTTGAATCATTGCTATCATTCATTTCACTTATATATAGGACTACTGAAGCATATAAATATATATATACACACAAAAGATATCTACATAAGCATACACAAATACATTGATGATATTATTTTGAACAAACTTATCTGTTAGATTAAAAATAAAAGGTTTTCTTTTACCTTCATGTATTTCTTCTTCAATGCTCATCCCTTATGTAGATATGAGTTTCTGACTTCTAATATTCTTTCTCTAAAAAGTTCTTAGCACTTCTTGCAAGGTAGGTCTACAGGCAACAAATTCCCTCAATTTTTGTGTCTGAGAAAATCTCCATTTCTCCTTTACTTGTGAATGATAATTTCACATTAATCATAATTCTAGGCTGGTAGTTTTTTGTTTTGTTTTCCTCTCTCAACACTTTAAATATTTCACTTTGCTCTCTTGTTTGTACTCTCTTCTTATTTCTGAGAAGAAATTGGATATTATTATCTTTGTTCCTCCATAAATAAGGTATTTTTTTTTCCCTAGCTTCTTTCGGGATTTTTCTTTCTCTTTGATTTTCTCTAGGTTGCAATGATACGTGTAGGTGTAGTTTTTGGCATTTATCCTGCTTGATGTTCTCTGAGCTTCCTGGATCTGTGGTTTGGTCCCTGGCATTCATTTAGGGAAAATCTTAGTCATTATTTCACATATTTCTTCTGCTCTTTTTTCTCTTTCTTCTCTTCTGGTATTCCCATTATGTTACACCTTTTGTAATGTCCCACCGTTCTCACCTATTCTGTTTTTTGTCTTTCTTCTCTTTCCTTTCCTATTAACATAACTTCAAGCACGGGGATTCTTTCCTCAGCTGTGTCTAGTCTACTAATAAGCCCACTAAAGGCATTCTTCATTTTGATTAGTGTTTTTTTATCTCTATAATTTTTTTTTCCTTACAGTTTCCATCTCTCTGCTTACATAGTCCATCTGTTCTTACATGCTGTCTACCTGTCCAATAGAATGCTTAGCATATTAATCATAAATATTTTAAATTGCTAGACTGATGATTTCAACATACCTACCTGCCATATCTGCTTTTGATGCTTGCTCTTTTCTAATTGCAGGTGGTTTTTGTTTTTGCTTGTTTGCCTTTGGGAATGCCTTCTAATTTTTTCATGATAGCCAACCATTATGTACTGAGTAAAAGGAACTCCTGTAATAGGCTTTTAGAAATTGGGGGTGGGGGGGGTAAGGGGGAAGTGTTCTATGATCCTGTGAGTAGGTCTTTCCTACGGAGATTGTGCCTCTGTGAACTTTACTTGCTTTTTTTCTCCTGCTTAGGTGGGGCAGGATGGCTACAGTGGGCTGGAGTCAGATATTTCCCTCCCCCCAGGCTAGTTAGGCTCTGGAGAACTCGTTACCTTGAGTGCCCCTCTTTTAGGAACAGAGTGCTCTTGCGCCACTTGGGTGGTTCAATCCATTGGGCATCTGACCCTTGGTTTCAGATCTTGAGCTCACAATCCCTGCTCAGTGGGGAGTTTGCTTGAAGGATTCTCCCACTCTGCCCCTGCCCCTCCATCCCCCACCACCCGGCCTTGCGCGCATGCACATGTGCACACGCCCACTCTCGTGCTTACTCTCAAATATTTTTTAAAAATAAAAAAGAACACAATGCTCTGGCCAGTTTCAAAGTGGTTCCTATTCTCTTCCCCCTGCCAAAAGCATAAGGGAATTTTTCTCCAATATTTACTCTGGGTACCTGGTGAGGCTCCTGGAAGTAAATCGCACAATATTGGTGGGGGGCGGGGGACGGCGGCAGCTATAACTCAGTTCACCAGAGGTTTTTAACTCTCACATTTGTCCTCACTGGACCTCTGGCAATTCTTCTACTACAGCTCAGCACTGGTTGCTGCAGCCGGTTCTGCTTTTGAGTCTGCTCAGGTAAGTGGCAGCACCCTTACTCACCTGTCTCTCCAATCTCTGGGGCCGCAGTGTGCCCTGTGGCCTCCTATCTCTTATGGATTCAAGTACAGTCATTTTTCAGCCTGTTGTCAGGATGCAGTACCAACTGTCAGTTCCTTACATGTGGAACCAGAAATCGGAAGTCAGAAATACATTCTTTATTCTGGGAGACCACATATTCAACTAAAATTGGGATTTTTATTACCATCAAACATGTGGAGAACATGAGGTAAAACTGACAGCTACTTTCACAATTATTTACTCCATGACATTTGGATTTTTATTCTTTAAATTGCTTAATGCAGTGGGAATGAAAGTTATTTAGTCATATTGTATTATGTATTGTATTATTTTCAATATAGCTCCCTAAAAATATAAATTACAAAATTGAACCCAAGAGTAGAAAGTATGAATGTGCTATTACCGAAGAAGATGTCGCAATACTTGTTAAAGTTCCTTTATTAAAACCATACCAGGATCAGATGGTTTTATGATTTAGTTTCACCCATACTTCAAAAAATAAAAACAAACATGGGGCACCTGGGTGGCTCAGTCTGTTGAGCGTCCAGCTCTTGGATCCAGCTCAGATCATGATCTCAGGGTCGTGAGATCGAGCCCTGAGTCAGGCTCAGAAAAAAGCCTGCTTGGGATTCTCTACTTCTCCTTCTCCCTCGCCCTTTACCCCTTCCTCGCTCTCCCTCACAGTTGCTCTCCTCTCTCTCAAATAATTTTTTTAATTTAAAAATTAAAATAATAAAAACAGACAATTCAATGTCTATATAGGTTTATATCACTACAGACCATAAAAAATGAAATATTCCCAAATCATTTGATAAAGACATTCTTTTAATACTAAACCTGTTAGAAATTAACAAAAACTGCAGCTCTGTCTCACTTATAAATTTATATGCAAAACTTTTAAGTAAAATAATTATAATGTCCATAATAAAGCTGTTGGTTTAGGAACCAAGAGATGCTCCCACTAGGAATTTGTCAGTTATACCTCACCATGATTTTTAGAGAACCAGATCTGAATGCTGGAATGAAAGTGGAGTAATTTAAGCCATAGCTACCAATCTAGAGCTACAAACCTCTCCAAAAACTTTGGAAAGTGGACCCTACTTCTCAACTTTTTATAATATTACTTAACTGCTGCAAGCCTCAATTTCTCCAATTGCAAAGTTGGAATAATAATCGTGTTCTTGGACCAATTCATTAAGATCATATATGTAAGGCACCTATTACATGTTGGGTGTAATGAGTATTGCTGAATATTTTTACATGGCATTTTCCATTGTCTATACCATAGAGAAATCTGTGATGCAAAGGCCTATCTTATTAACCTGTCTAAAAACATTTGCCAATACAAAATTAATTCTTTTATATCTTAGTTTTGAGTTTCTTTACTTTATTGGCTTTGTGAGTGAAAAACCTGGCCAATTGGCATAGCTATTTTTAAAATGATTTTCACTTCATTTAAGACTTTATTTCTCGCCCTTTATCCAAAATTACAGGCAGCTTACGAGAGTGTATGAAATACAAAAGCAAAAAGTATACATAGAAATTTTTTTTAATAAAAAACATTGAAAGGATAAAATAAAATCATGAGTCATACAAATAAAAAACCTGCATCCCATAGAGTCCTATGAGCTTGCTGTAGTTGGGCCATGTATTTTGCTACAAAATGTCTTGCAGAAAGTGTTGCAAGTTATTAACTAAGCTCCTACTCATTTTGAAACTGAATTTTCTACTTTGGTTCCTATTTTTTGGTCTCTGTGGGTCCTCACCATGATACTCCTCTTATAAAGTGTATGATTATACACTTCATAAGATTATTTTGATGTCTGATATCAATTCAAAAATCTTATAAATTCTGTGTATATTAGGCACTAACTTAAACATGACTTCTTTCAAAAAATCAGAATGGAATTATTAACGACATTTCCTAAAACTACACAAATGACTGGGGTTTTAGAGGGTTGTTCTATTATGGGCCATTTTCCTAGGTGCTATTGTGAATTAACTAGAAAAACATCAAACCAGTGAGACTTAGAGTTATAACAATTTGAATGATAACTAATAGAAACCTCATTTACATTTTCAATCAGGAAAAATGGTCCCAGAAGCCTTAATAGTGAACTTGTCTTTGCTTACTGTCACCATTGATAGGTTTCTCAGGCCATAGTTAAAGTGACTATTTCTCACTCAGTCTGAACTTCACTAAAGCCACCTCCAAGCTTGTGAACGTAACTAGAATACATAGATTTAAGGGTTGGGATGGCTGTGATAGATCAAGGGACTCTCCACAAACTTTGGATGTTCGGTGGATTCCCTTGAGACTTCTTGAGAGAGATTTCTGCCCTCTCATCAATGTTTTACATTAGGATCCAGCAGGTTTTAGGTTCAATTCCCCTGTTACTATATCCTTAACCATAAGAACTCTGCCAAGAGCCTCATAAGACTGCTTTCAGCTTTCACTTAACCACCTTTAGCCTTGATTACGAGAACAGAATTTGAATGTGGAGTAAGTTATGAGAGCTTAATGTAAGATCCAACTCTTCAAGCAGCTGCAAAATTTGCATTTTAAAACCAACAGAAGAATGGATCAGGCAGAATGGAATCCAGACAGAAAATTTTAAAGATGGCTTTAAGTTCACTTTCCTCTTTAGCTTATAACTTAAAGAACTAATACTCTAATGTTGTTTTGGAGAAGTTGGCAAAATTTTTCTCTGTAAAAGGGCACATAATATTTTAGGCTTTGCAGACAATACTGTCTCTGTTGCAGCTACTCAACTTCACCATTGTAGCATGAAAGCAGCCGTAGACAGTACCTAGATGAATGGGCATGGCTGTGTGCCAGCAGAATTTTATTACCAACCTGGCAGACCAGATTGGACTTGCCGGCAATAGTTTGTGTGTCCCTACTTTGGAAAAACTGTGTCTTTACCCTCCAGGTACAAAATTGCTTTGTATGTTTTTAATGATAAGACAGATTTGTGATTCCGAAATATGAGGTGACTCGCAATTATTTGTCACCAAAATATTAAATTGTTTAAAATATTAACTCTAAATTCTCTAAGCTCCATGTACTAGCACAATTACCATTTCATGGTATCCGAAACACAATACAAACCAGATGATTTCATAAGAAAGAAATTATAGAGTATGATGTTTAAAAAGAGACCTACCTCTTCATAGTTAATAATTTTAAGGACATAGACATTCTTCTAAAGTAATATACAGAATGGTTTTTGCATATCAAGTGTGCTTTAACTTCAAGTTCAGGAAAGTGGTTAAAGAGTAGTAGTTCAAGAAAGTAGTTGAATACAGCTACAAAATCCAGATATGGCTGAAGTGACAATGAATGACACGGGCTTCCTCTTTAATCTGACTAGAATAGCTAATGGAGCTTGGAACTACCATTGGTTGTTACAATGATTTCCAATGTGACATAGTTGTGGGACGACAAAATATGTTCTAGGGAGACACATGTAAGATCTTGCTGTATTTTTATTTTGGCGACTCATTTGCTTGCTCCATGCTTTTTTGAGATAAGCCATCTCAGAGGAGAAATGACAGGGAGCTTTATCTAGTTATGGAGCTTTTTAAGATGCCACTCTCTCCTTCCATAAACATCCCAGTGTCGTATTGATAACAGTGCTAGAACTATATTTCCAACTTTTTCTATTCATAGGGAATATTTTGTGACTAGGTGCCCAATTAATCTGTAGCGTAGCTTTGTGAGGCTCAAATGTCTTTCATTTTGCTCTTACACCTCTAAATGGGCCAGAGCTTTTTAAAATTTAAAGAATAAGAAGAGACGTGGGGTGTCTCTTCTTACTATGGGGAAAACACCATATACCTTCATATATTGTTGCTGCATTTCAAGTCAACATGATTAAGACATGATTATTCATGAAACAACTTTTTTTCTAAATACCTGAGCTACATTTTCATTTACCTTAAATGATGGCTCTGCTTCAAGATCTGCAATTTTTTTCCATGTTTTCCATTAAAGACTGCCTTTTCATGATATGTATATCCTTTGAATATTTATAAACTGCCACCATACCCTCCATTCTTCACCTTTAAGCGGATTCAAATTTTATGGGTACACATTCTACAACAGAATAGGAACAATTAAATGACATAGCATCAACCTGACTCATTTTTTGTTGCTAGGTTCTAAAATCCTTCATCTCATTCCAACAAGAAAGCTTTTAACTTTCTACAAATTTCTAACCATTAACTCTCTCCTTTAGTTCTTTATCCCTTCAAATACTGACGATTCATGTACTCTGAGGCAGCTTGGCAGAATTACAATATATAAATACTGGAAGAATCAGATTCTATGCCAATAGTTGTAAACTATAGATGCACAGTGATTATTTTCAGAAATAGATGTAGGGAATGTCCACAGATGTTTGGAGTTTAGTCTCTTTGAAAATGTCAGATTTGAGTTATGATGGAAATAAACAAATATCAATGCAACCAAGCAATTAAGACATTTTTCTGTTGGTTATGTTAATACCATGCTATGTTCCCCAAATTGTATGTTTGAAATGTAGTATTAACTTCAAGATGGGATATTGGCCAAAAGAGGAAGTACAAATTCTCTCAGTGAAAAATAATACCAATATGTTGATTCTTAGGTATAAGATAATGCTTGGGGTACATTTCAAAAAGCAAGAAAACGACAGTTTTCACTATCAGAAAATAATTCTACCTAAATGAATAATATCTCCTTTGCATTCTCCCTCAAAATATAAATATNTATATATATATATATATATAAATATAAATTAACAACCAGGTCTGGGATTAGAAGTATTACATGGACTAAATTTCATAAATCCAAAATGTATTTATCATCTCATTTACCAAATATTTTTGTCAGAAAACAATCTACATACGGATATAAGTCAGGTTGTTTAGCTTTTATACAGGGATGAGATTAATTCAGTTGTGGTGTGCACGTGGGATATGGTATAGTCAAAAATAGATACTCAAAATTGAAGGACAAGTAGCATTCGGATAACCAACATCCAAATAAACTCAAATCTGGTGTTTCTATTTTGAAATAACAGTTCTGCTAAGTTGCCACTGTGGTTAATAGATAGCTAAACTCGTTTACTGGTATTAGCATTTTTGTATATTGTATTAGATTTTCTACATAGTTGGTGATATTTACAAATAAAAATTTTTACCTTTTATTTCAATATGAGGTTTTTTTGTTTCATTAGTTTTGCCTTATTACACTGCATAAGAACTTCAGAAAAATTTTTAAGTGTTCAGAGTGGCATGTTTGCTTTTTTTGTTATCATGAAGGTTAAGCATTTGGCCCTTCACCTTTAGAAGTGATGTTAACTATAGGTTTTTCTACAGATGCTTCTATCAGGTAGATAAGTTTTCCTTTAATTGCGAATTTGTTGTGCGTTTTTTATAACAAATAGGTGTTAAATTTTATCAAGCAGCTTTTCTGCATCTATTGAGATGGGTCTTATGGGTTTTTTTCATCTTTATTCCATTAATTATGTGAACTGTTTTGATTGATTTTCAAATGTGAAACCAATCTTGAATTTCTGAGATAAATCCTACATGGTCAAAAAGTATTATACCATCTATATATTGCTGGATTCTTTAAGAGTTTTTGCATTTATGTTCATAAGGAATATCGGCCTATTCTTTTTGGGTTTGTTTTTTTTTTCTTGTATGTCTTTGGTTATTGTATAAAGACAGTGCTGACTTGCTCTCATTGTTCTTTTGTATATCTGTCTTCTCTGTAGTGATTCTCTTTTTTAAAACTTCTAATATTAGTAGTTTATGTACTTTTTTTTCTTTATCCAACTTACTGGAGGTAAGAATATGCTTTGTTTCATTATTTTCTCTCTTGTTTTCCTGATTTCAAATTAACTGATTTTGCTCTTTATTATTTCCCTCTTTTACTTAATGGAGTTTAAGTAGCTCTTCCTTTTATAGACCATGGCGGGGGTAGAGAATGTAATTTACAATTCCTTCTAATTCTTTTTTTTTTTTAATTTTATTTTATTATATTATGTTAATCACCATACAGTACATCCCCGGATTCCGATGTAAAGTTTGATGCTTCATTAGTTGCGTATAACACCCAGTGCACCATGCAATACGTGCCCTCCTTACTACCCATCACCAGTCTATCCCATTCCCCCACCCCCTCCCCTCTGAAGTCTTCAGTTTGTTTCTCATAGTCCATAGTCTCTCATGTTTCATTCCCCCTTCTGATTACCCCCCTTTTCTTTATCCCTTTCTTCCCCTACCGATCATCCTAGTTCTTATGTTCCATAGATGAGAGAAATCATATGATAATTGTCTTTCTCTGCTTGACTTATTTCACTTAGCATTATCTCCTCCAGTGCCGTCCATGTTGCAGCAAATGTTGAGAATTCGTTCTTTCTGATAGCTGAGTAATATTCCATTGTATATATGGACCACAGCTTCTTAATCCAGTCATCTGTTGAAGGGCATCTCGGCTCCTTCCATGATTTGGCTATTGTGGACAATGCAGCTATGAACATTGGGGTGCATATGGCCCTTCTCTTTACTACGTCTGTATCTTTGGGGTAAACACCCAGTAGTGCAATGGCTGGGTCATAGGGTAGTTCAATTTTTAACTTTTTAAGGGACCTCCACACTGTTTTCCAGAGTGGCTGTACCAACTTGCATTCCCACCAACAATGTAGGAGGGATCCCCTTTCTCCACATCCTCTCCAACAATTGTTGTTTCTTGCCTTGTCTATCTTTGCCATTCTAACTGGCGTAAGGTGGTATCTCAGTGTGGTTTTGATTTGAATTTCCCTGATGGCTAATGATTTTGAACATTTTTTCATGTGTCTGTTAGCCATTTGTATGTCTTCATTGGAAAAGTGTCTGTTCATATCTTCTGCCCATTTTATGATTTGTTTATTTGTTTCTCGTGTATTGAGTTTGAGAAGTTCTTTGTAGATCTTGGATACCAGTCCTTTATCTGTGGTGTCCTTTGCAAATATATTCTCCCATTCCGTGGGCTGTCTCTTAGTTTTTTTGACTGTTTCCTTGGCTGTGCAGAAGCTCTTTATCCTGATAAAGTCCCATAAGTTCATTTTATCTTTTATTTCTCTTGCCTTTGGAGATGTGTCGTGAAAAAGGTTGCTCTGGCCGATGTCATAGAAGTTGTTGCCTATGTTCTCCTCTAGAATTTTGATGGATTCCTGTCTCACATTGAGGTCTTTCATCCATTTGGAGTTTATTTTTGTGTATGGTGTGAGAGAGTGGTCAAGTTTCATTCTTTTGCATGTAGCTGTCCAATTTTCCCAGCACCATTTATTGAAGAGACTGTCTTTTTTCCACCGGATGTTTTTTCCTGCTTTATCAAAGATTAGTTGCCCAAAGAGCCGAGGGTCCATTTCTGGGTTCTCTATTCTGTTCCATTGGTCGATGTGTCTGTTTTTGTGCCAGTACCATGCTGTCTTTGTGATCACAGCTTTGTAGTACAGCTCGAAATCCGGCATTGTGATGCCCCCAGCTTTGTTTTTCCTTTTCAACAGTTCCTTGGAGATTCGGGGCCTTTTCTGGTTCCATACAAATTTAAGGACTATTTGTTCCAGTTCTTTGAAAAATGTCCTCGGTATTTTGATCGGGATAGCATTGAAAGTGTAGATTGCTCTGGGTAGTATGGACATTTTAACTATGTTAATTCTTCCAATCCATGAGCATGGAATATTTTTCCATCTTTTTATGTCTTCCTCAATATCTTTCAAAAGTGATCTATAGTTTCTAGCATATAGGTCCTTTACGTCTCTGGTTAAGTTAATTCCAAGGTAACGCATGGTTTTTGGTGTTATTGTAAATGGGATGGATTCCCTAATTTCTCTTTCTTCAGTCTCGTTATTCGTGTATAGAAATGCAACTGATTTCTGGGCATTGATTTTGTATCCTGCCACCTTACTGAATTGTTCTATAACTTCTAATAGTTTGGGAGTGGATTCCTTTGGGTTTTCCATATAGAGTATCATGTCATCTGCAAAGAGAGACAGTTTGACTTCTTCTTTGCCGATTTGGATACCTTTGATCCCTTTTTGTCTTCTGATTGCTGTTGCAAGGACTTCTAGTACTATGTTGAATAATAGTGGCGAGAGTGGGCATCCTTGTCGTGTTCCTGATCTTAAGGGAAAGGCTTCCAGCTTTTCCCCATTGAGAATAATGCTTGCAGTAGGCTTTTCATAGATGGCTTTTATGAGATTGAGAAATGTACCCTCTATTCCTACACTCTGAAGGGTTTTAATCAGGAAAGGATGCTGTATTTTGTCAAATGCTTTTTCTGCATCAATTGAGAGGATCATATGGTTCTTGAGTCTTTTCTTGTTGATATGATGTATCACATTGATTGATTTGCGAGTGTTGAACCATGCTTGCATCCCAGGTATGAATCCCACTTGGTCATGATGGATAATCCTTTTAATGTACTGTTGGATTCTATTAGCAAGGATCTTGTTGAGGATTTTGGCATCCATATTCATTAGAGAAATCGGTCTGTAATTCTCCTTTTTGAGGGGGTCTTTGCCTGGTTTGGGGATCAAGGTAATATTAGCCTCATAGAATGAGTTTGGTAGCTTTCCTTCTGTTTCTATTTTTTGAAATAGCTTTAGGAGAATAGGTATTATTTCTTCTTTGAATGTTTGGTAGAATTCCCCAGGAAAACCGTCTGGGCCTGGAGTTTTATTATTTGGAAGGTTGTTTATCACTGACTCAATTTCTTCATAGTTAATTGGCCTATTTAAGAAATCTATTTCTTCCTGTTTCAGTCTTGGTAGTTTATAGGTTTCCAGGAAGGCCTCCATCTCTTCCAGATTGTTTAGTTTTTTGGCATATAGCTGTTGATAAAAGTTTCTAATAATCCTTGCAATTTCAATGGTGCTGGTCGTGACCTCTCCCTTTTCAGTCATAATTTTAATAATCTCAGTCCTTTCTCTTTGTTTTTGGACAAGTTTTGCCAGTGGTCTATCAATTTTATGGATTCTCTCAAAGAACCAGCTTCTAGTCCTGTTGATCTGCTCTACTGTGGTTCTGGTCTCTAATTCATTGATTTCTGCTCTAATCTTGGTCAACTCCTTCCTTGTCAGTGGGTTAGGCCTGTCCCTCTGTTGCTGTTCCAGTTTCTTGAGGTGAGAATATAGAAACTGCATTTTAGATTTTTCTATTCTTTTGAGTGAGGCTTGGATGGCTATGTATTTCCCCCTTAGGACTGCCTTTGCAGTATCCCATAGGTTTTGGACCGTTGTGTATTCATTCTCGTTGGTCTCCATAAATTGTTTAATTTGTTTTTTGATTTCCTGGTTTATCGAGTCATTCTTGAGCAGGATGGTTCTTAGCCTCCAAGTGTTTGAGTTTCTTCCAGGTTTTTCCTTGTGGTTGAGTTCCAATTTCAGAGCGTTGTGGTCTGAGAATATGCAGGGGATAATTTCAATCTTTTGGTATTGGCTGAGACCTGTTTTGTGTCCCAGAGCATGATCTATTCTTGAGAATGTTCCATGGGCATTTGAATAGAATGAGTATTCTTTGGTTCTGGGGTGTAGTGTTCTATATATATCTATGAGGTCCAACTCGTCGAGTATGGCATTCAAAGCCTTTGATTCTTTGCTTAGTTTTTGCCAGGGTGTTCTGTCTATTTCTGATAGTGGGGTGTTGAGGTCCCCTACTATTACTGTGTTCTTATCTATATGTCTCTTTATTTTGGTTAAGAGTTGGCTTGTGTATCTTGCTGCTCCCCTGTTGGGGGCATATATATTAATAATTGTCATATCCACTTGTTGAATACTTCCTTTAAGAATAATATAGTGCCCTTCTGTATCTCTCTCTATGGCCTCTAGTTTAAAATCCAGTCTATCTGATATGAGAATTGCTACTCCAGCTTTCTTTTGAGGTCCATTTGCGTGGAAGATGGTACTCCATCCCCTTACTCTAAGTCTGAATGCATCTTTGGGTTCAAAATGAGTCTCTTGTAGACAGCAAATGGATGGGTCATGTCTTTTTATCCAATCTGCAACCCTGTGGCGTTTTATGGGAGAGTTTAAGCCATTTAGATTGATAGAGATTATTGACAGATATGATTTTAATGATGCCATTTCTCTTTAAAGTCTTTGTATCGGTTGTGACTTGCTGCTCTGTATCACTCTTGGGGCCTTTTTACCTTTATAGAGCCCCCCTTAATATCTCCTGTAGGGCTGGTTTCGTGGTTACGAAATTGGTTAATGATTGGCGATTTTGGAACGTCTTTATTTCTCCATCAATTCTGAATGACAGCTTTGCTGGATAAAGGATCCTTGGCTGCATGTTTTTCTCTGAAAGAGCTTTAAAAATGCCCCCCCAAGCCTTTCTCTCATTCCAGGTCTCTGTAGACAGGTCTGACGTAATCCTGATACCTTTGCCTTGGTACGTGAGAAATTTCTTTGCCCTGGCCGCTTTCAATACTGTATCCTTGGATCTAATATTTGCGAATTGCACTATGACATGCCGTGGCGTAGGTTTGTCCTGGTTGAGCTTGGATGGGGTCCTCTCTGCCTCTTGGACACGAATGCTTGTTTCCCTTGCTAGATTAGGGAAGTTTTCAGCTACAATTTGTTCAAATATCTCTTCTAGACCTCTGTTTTTCTCCACCCCTTCAGGGATGCCGATGATTCTGACATTGGATCGTTTCATAGAGTCAGTAATCTCCCGTAATCTACATTCGTGGGCGTGGATTTTTTTAAGACCAGCTTCTATTTTCGTTTTTTCTTCTACTAACCCATCCTCCAATTCGCTAACGCGTTCCTCTGCCTCGGTGACCCTGGCCGTCAGAGCCTCTAGTTTTGACTGTATTTGGCCCACTGAGTTTTTAATTTCTGTCAGATTCGCTCTCATTTCTGCCCTTAGGGATTCTATATTCTCAGCAACGCTTTCTCTGATGCTTTTTTCAAGTTTACTCATCATCTTGACCATTGTTGCTCTGAATTCCATTTCTGATAATTGGGATACATCCATATGTATTAATTCTGTGGCCGAGGCCAATTCTGTGGCAGAGGCCACAGACTCATTATCTTTTCTTTGCTGGGGGGGACTTCTCCTTCTCGTCATTCTGATGAAGAGAGATTGCAGGGTTGTCCAGAGCCCAAGTGTTGACTGGGACCCAGGCCGTGCGCCCTTGTTTTATAGAGATCTTAGGGATGTGGGCTTCTTCCTTAAAGAGTTTATTTATTTATTTGAGAGAGAGAGAGACAGTCAGCAAGAAAGGGAACCCAAGCAGAGGAGTGGGAGAGGAAGAAGCAGGTTCCCGGTGGAGAAGCCCGATGAAGGACTCCTTACGGAGCGTTGTGATCACACCCTAATCCGAAGACAGGTGCTTGGTGACTGCGCCACTCAGGCGCTCCGGGTTGTGGGCTTCTTGATTTTTCAGCCTGCCTTCTGGGGGAGGGGCCTGCCTGCAGGTACTCAGAAAACCCTGTTTGGGTAGAGTCTCTGTGTCCCTTGCGAGGGGGGATGGGGATGGGCACCCTGTGAGCCGGTATTTCCGGGCTTTTGTTCTCTGGCGGCTTTCCCTGGCGGTTTGCTATGCCTCTTCTGAGAGAGCAGCAGCGGCTGAAATTCAGCCTCTGTCTCAGAACAGAGGGATCGCGGATCGTTCTCCACTGATGTTCTGGCCACTTTAACTCTGTTTCTGTTGGTGCTGCTCAACCCTGCAGCATCCCGGGCTGTGCGCCCCACACCCGGCGTCCCAGCCCTCACTTCCAGGGCCGGCACGTCTCTGTCCTTTGTGTTTCCAACCCCGCCCGCCGCCAGCCGCCCCGCGCGGGCTCCCGGAGCTCCCCGTCTCAGTCTGGTGTCTCACGGGTGCTGACCGCGAGTCCGCCTGCTCCCCCGTGCAGGTGGCCCTCCAGCCTCCAGTCGCCCCGCGGACGCTCCCGGAGCTCCCAGTCTCAGCCTCGATCCTGTGAGCACACCGGAGCTCCGGAGCTCCGTGAGATGCTTGGTGGTGCACGCTCCCGGCTCACGGACTCAGTCTGCCGTTTCCAGAGTGCGGGTCCGCGGTCCGCCCGCTCCCCGGTGCAGGTGGCCCGCCAGCCGCCCTGCGCGCGCTCCTGGAGTTCGCGTTCTAAGTCTGTTGTCTCGCGGGTGCCGTCCGCGAGTCTGCCTGCTCCCCCGTGCAGGTGGCCCGCCAACCGCCAGCCTTCTCGCGTACGCTCCCGGAGCTCCCTTCTCAGCCTGCTGTCTCAAGCGTGCGGGTCCGCGGTCTGTCCACTCCCCCTTGCAGGTGGCTACCGCTTCCCGGCGCCCTGACACGGCGGCTCCCTCCCCCTTCTGTTTAGCTTCCGATATCTGTGCGCGGTTTCACGGCTCCCCGCTTCGTACCTCGATACTCAGCGCTGGAGATGTTCATTTGTAGAGATCCAGATGTATCTTCCTGCGTCTCAGGCTGATTCCGTGGATATTCCTGCTGGTCTGGTACCTATCCAGCTCAACTCAGGGGACCGGCTGAAAAAGGGGTCCCCTACTCCTCCGCCATCTTAGCCTCCCCCTCTACAATTCCTTCTAATTCTAATAAGCATTTAAAACTATAAATTTTCTTCTAATCTCTGCTTTAGCTATATTCCACACTTCAATATGTTGTTTTTTGTTTCATTTCAAGAACTTTCTAAATCTACTAGTGATTTTTTTCCATTGGTCTTGTGTTTTTTATGAAAAATATTGTTTAATTTCCAAATACTTGAATATATTTACCTTTGGCCTTTTGTTTCAACTGAATTGCTGTAATGAGAGAACAAACTGCATGATTTCAACTCTTGCATATATTTTCCAATTATTTTATATATATGTCAGGACATATTTTATAATCCAATATATAGTACATCTTGGTAAATGATGCATGGGCACATGAAAAGTACATACACTCTGCTGCCGTCTAATGGAACGCTCTCTAAATGGTAATTAAATCTAGTTGGCTATTCATGCCAATCAATTTTTCTACATCCTTACTGATTTTCATTTCACTTATTAAATCAATTACTGAAAAGGGAGCATTAAAATATTTCTTAAAAGTAACAGACTCTAAAAATAACATAGGTGGGGCGCCTGGGTAGCGCAGTCGTTAGGCGACTGCCTTCGGCTCAGGGCGTGATCCTGGAGTTATGGGATCGAGCCCCACATCAGGCTCCTCTGCTATGAGCCTGCTTCTTCCTCTCCCACTCCCCCTGCTTGTGTTCCCTCTCTCGCTGGCTGTCTCTCTGTCGCATAAATAAATAAAAAACCTTTAATAAATAAATAAATAAATAAATAAATAAATAAATAAATAAATAAAAATAACATAGGGAATTTACCTGATCTTTTTATTTAAAAATTCCAGAGTCAAAAACTAAAGATTAAAATTTAACTTTTGTTCAAAAAAAAAAATGTTGATTCCACTTTTAATACTGTAAAAATGCAACAAAACAGAATAAGGAATAAACTAATGTACAGCACAAGTTAATTTTTGACCTACTTAAAACTTCCCTATGTAACACCTGTGGTTTCCTTGATTTAAGTCTGATTTCCTGAAAAACAAATTAAAATAGTTCAAGGGTAACTGCACCCCAAATTTAAGGTAAACCAATTTACTGCTCTACTTCTCTTTTGCAGACTCTTTTTATCTTTTTCCATGTAGAGAGATTTTAACTTTTTTATAATTTTATAAGTTGAGATTTCTTCACTAAATAAGGACTCTAATTATTATTCTTTCATAAGTATAGTCACTAAACACCTGAGAAATTCAATTATCCATACCTTATTTCCATTTAAGTTATTTCTTCTGACCTCTACTGAATGACATTGACTATGTCAAAGTGAAAATAAAGATACATGTAAAAGAAAAAGAAAGTTTTGAGGAAGGTAGAAAAGAAGCAAACTAAATCTAGGAAGTTCATTTTTTAGCCTTAAAATACTGAGGCTTAAAATAAAAGTACTAAAACTACAAGAAAAGAAATATGGTCTTTTTTCCTTCATTAGTGCATAATTTAATATTTTAGAGCAACTTAGCTCTGTTGGACTTGCATAGGAGCACTAGAGTTTTCCAGCTCATTGAATCCTAATTTTCATGTGTATGAAGATACTGATGCACACTACAGATCCAGATGTAGGCACGGTGTCATGTTGCTAACATGGACAGCTGATTTATAGTTATTTATTGCCATTAATTTGCAACACAAAGATTTTCTCATTCTAATTAATGACTCAAGATATCTGGGCTAAGCTTTTCCCAAGAAAACTGTTTCCTAATTCCTAATGCTTTGACCTCAAGAATGGTTAAGAAAAAGGTTGCTGTGATGTATGCTGAGGATTTACAAGTCTGCTAGCTGTCTTCTTCAAAGGGAAGAATTGTCAAAACACAAACCAAAACATAAACACAGGAAATAATAGGAGATTTTTCTGTAACCCAAATGTCTGCTGCACACCGCCCCATTAATTTGACCTACCACTTCACTCCAAATAAGTACATGTATTTTGGAAATAAAAAATCCTCCCCAGATTCTCAAAGAATTTAATTTAGCCATGGGGAGAGAAGATGAAGATTTCATTTTATAGATTTAGAATTCTGCTTTTACACTTAATATTTCTCTTTGGTCCCAACCCGAACTTGAAGTACATCTTTGATTTCTACAAAAGTAAATAATCCAACACAGTAAGAATTCAAAGGCATAATAGCTGCTAAATGATTTCTGAAACAGATGTTCCGCCCACAAAATTTATGTTCCAGCCACAAAAATCAACTTGAAATTAAACAATAAGTGTCATCTGCATTAAAATTTCCTTTGATTATATCTCCACCAGGGTTTGCAATGACTTTTCACTTTATATAATCTCGATTCTCTTCAACTTGTTGGTTCACTCTGCCCTTCACTGGATACAGTCTCTCGTCCCCTCTTTCCTTCTCTGAAGAAGTATCAAATTCTTTCCTCCTCTCCCTTCAATACAGTCATTGTCTGCCTTTTTCCCTGAACCATGGTACAAATTTCCTTGAACAAAGTTCTTGGGATCTAACCTCCTATTCACAGATGATTGAAGTAACCTTTCTAGTTTTGTAAGAATTCTGGGGACAGGCATTACATTGATATTGGGAGGTACAGATACATAGAGAAATACAGATATTATATCTATTATAAATTATATATAATATATAAAATTTATCTTATCATATTTACAGAAAAGGTAAGAGAGCACCTACTATGTAGAGCACTTACTATGGAAGGCTAGGCACAGAGCACTACTCTCAGTACTGTGGTGAAGGCAAATTAACTTGTCATACCTTTAAGAAACTCTAACATTTTCTATCATAATATTTTTAAAAAATAAAATTTAGTAAAAGAACATTAAATCTCTAGGGGCGCCTGGGTGGCTCAGTCGTTAAGCATCTGCCTTCAGCTCAGGGCGTGATCCCAGCGTTATGGGATTGAGCCCCGCATCGGGCTCCTCCACTGGGAGCCTGCTTCTTCCTCTCCCACTCTCCCTGCTTGTGTTCCCTCTCTCTCTGGCTGTCTGTCTCTCTCCCTCTCTGTCAAATAAATAAATAAAATCTTTTAAAAAAAAGAATATTAAATCTCTAATACTAAATATTGTTAAATAAATATGGGACATAGCATAAAATGTCTTTTTACTATACACCTTATTTTCCACCATTATGGACCTAAAACTTCCTTGTTTATTTGGAGGACAGGATGAAGCTAGATATTCAAATGAAATGTTAAAATTTATAAACCTAAAAAGTATTAATTCCTAAATTATATTTTCAGTAGCCATGTCCATTGCAAACATGACATTTTAGAAGAACACAGAGAATTTTAAAATAGTCTTATTTTTCCCTGTAATGTGCCCTATGTTAAGGGCCAAACACTGCTTTTTTTGTAACCAATTTATATTTTTCCTTTTCATGTGATTTTTAATCATTTTTGCTTTAATAACCAAAAAAAAAGTCATGGAAAATAAAATTTAATTCCATTCTTTTAACAAGCAGTTAGCCAACCACACCCTTTGCCAGGAAAAGAGTGTTAGAAGGTTTTACTAGAGGTGGGAAAGTTACTAAGAAGAAATGATTATTTAATCTTAGGAGGATAACATTCATTCAGAAATTTTGAAAAATCAAAAATTCACAAGAACATAATAAAGATTTACTATACAATATGCTACAAAACACATCCTGATAGTTAAGGCAATGTCAGGGAGTATTCAGTACGACATAAAGTTTGACTTATGGGTTAAATCTCGATCTAGAAGGTAGAACTTGAAGGTATGTGTATAGCTGGTATATTGAACTAGCATAATTCATGATTTAATTGAAATAGAAATTGGTTTTTATTCCCACAATTATCCTCTAAACTTTATTTGGTACTGGTGGTTTCCTCTAGCACCAGATGAGAACTCACAGGCTCACTCAGATAATAAACAGTCCTATGGTCACTTTAACACAAACAAAAATTCAATTTAGTAATTAGAATGTCTAGTGGAGTACAACCCCATGCATGGTCTATGCTAGACTGGGCAGTGTTTTTATACTTAATATATAAAGGAGCTTTCTGGGAGGCCTTGTTAAAATGCAGATTCTGGTTAAGTAAGTCTAGATGGGACTGAGATTTTGTATTTCTAACCCAGTTCCACATAATGCCTATACAACTGGTCTGAACTTCTCTGAACACCAAAGGACAAGAAAAACACACACACATACTCATGAAATAAATTAAATTTATGAGATGGTTATTATCTCTAATTTATCTATGAGAAAACTGAAGTTGAGTGAAGTTAACTTGTCCAGCTATGTAAATAAGTGGCAGATAATTGTCTTCTCCTTTACTCTTTCCGTTGGATGACACAGCATCTCTGAAGTTGTTTTTATTCTTATTTTCAACCTATAAACTTTAATCTAGTAAAAAATAAATAACAATGTTGAATTTCTTTTCCTCATGATAGGATTAACTTCCCATTTTTAAGAAACTGTTCAGTTTCCTAAATACTTCATAGCCCCAGAGTTATAATGAATTTAATCAATATCATGTTCAATGCCAGCTACTAATATATACAGTTTACCTATGGAATGAATGTCTTCTAGATAATTTGGTCCATGTATAATGGTACAAATGTCTATATTAAAGAGTTGTATTTTGTATTCTATAGAAATATATGGAGTCTTTGTGTTATCCCAGGCATACTGCCTGCTGAAGAGACTTTCTAAAACATATATTGCCTCTTATTTACTTATACTGAATGTGTACAGAATGCCCACCAAGGGACACAAAAGCTGATCCCCAAGAAAAATGTACTAATTTGGGCTGCCCCTGGAAAGGTGGTATTAACAACCTCAACCCACAAATTTCAATTTTAAAAGATTACAATCTTTAGGTCCCTAACTGCTTACAAAATACCTTGGTTACATGTAATACATTTGTACAAAAAACAAAACCACTAGTTAAATAATTCTTTTATTAACAAAGTTTATACATTTATTTTTTTAATTGTTATCATTGCCACATAAACTCAATCCCTTGATCTTTCCTTTTAAGCTTGTTTAAAACTAAATGAAGGAAGGAAGATAGAAGGACGTGAGTCACATGTTAACAAAAATAACAAAACAGCCCTGGCCACAGATAATTTCCTGAAACCAGTATGAGAAGGAATAGCGATGTGAAAGAAAAACATTAGCGAGTCATTTTGTAAAACAGTAAAATTTCCAAATATAATTGAAAAGAGAAAAATCTTTCCAAACTAAATATCAATTTCTGAGCCTGAGGCAATAAATAAATAAATGAAAGGGGAAAGCTCAGTTTTAATATTAAAAAAGAATAAAAACTGTTTTTGTTTTCCATGTTTATAATATGATTGAGGAGCTTTTTAATAAAAGTGAAAAGATACATTTAGGTAAAATTCACTTTTAAAAATATATGATATTATGATTTCTATGCAAGAGGTTTAATAAATTATTATGTATTCTGGGATTCATTGAGTTTTAACTTTGCAAACATCCCTCTGAATAATTGGAGTTTGATAACTGGGAATGGTTTCTTGTGACATATCCTATCAAAAGACCCAAAACAAACACACAGAATGTTTGATTATCTCAACACAGCTGTTAAAAATCATTTTGGTAGAGGTCAGCCCCATTCTTGTTTTTCATTCTTTTTTAAAAACTGGGATGAAAAATATTTTATTTATGTGCCAAAATACCAACCTACTTAAAATCAACAGCCATTTTCTTAAAAGAGAATCTCTATTAGGGGTCCTAATACATTAAAATCCAGAATAGACAAAGGATGCCCACAATTTCCAATAACATTAAGAATTTCCCTGGGTATTTCAGATACTATGTGGAAGAAGTTTAAGTTTCCAGTATGGAAAAGAGAGGTAATATTCTACCCAGGAAATCCAAGATAATCAATTGAAAAGTTACTAGATTTCATAAGAAATTTCAGTAAATCAGATAGATACAAGATAAAATAGGAAAGGCAATCACTCCTTGGCAAATTAGCAGGAGACCATTAGAAAATAAGATGGAAAAACCACAGTAACAGAAAATAACAATAGAATATGTGCAAATAGCCTTTAAACACATGGGCATCTCTCTGGCTTATTCATATAAACAAAAGCTTGAATGTATAGTGAAAATAATTACTAAGATGTTAGTCCTTTTAAAATTAATTTATACATATGAAGCAATTATTTCAAAATTTCAAGAGGAGCTTCTTTTGGAACTAGAAAAAATATTTTTAGATTCAATATAAAAGAGAATGAATGATGAAAGGGTCAAGAAATTTTTGAAAAAAAGAAGAGCAACAAGTGAAGGGACTTTAACCCTACCAAATATTAAAACATTATAAAATAAAGTTTTAATAATGTGAAGAGCATGGTATTATCAATATGCAAGAATTAAATGTGTAATAAATGAGGCATTTAAAATGAAAAAAAGGAAAGATTTATTTGATAAATGGTTCTGAAACAATTCTAGCACAATGAAAGTCAAATGCAAAAAAAAAAAAAAAAGAAAGAAAAAACCTGGTAATAAATTACATCATAAAAAAATAATAAAACTTATGTAAGCAAATTCTCCAATTGTGAGATGAAAAAAAGCCAAAGCTCAAAAACAAAGGACCAGTTTACTAGATTTAAAGATCTAAAATGCTCCAAATTCTGCCAATCAAAAAAAAAAAAAGCTCATAAACCTTAATAGCAATAAACAACTAGATAAAATATTTGCAAGATAAATCAACAAAGAACATGAACTTGGCATTGGCAAAACCGAAATACACATGGCTAACACTTAAAAATAATGTTCTCCCTTACTAAAAATCATAGTAAAAAAAATTTAAGAAAATAACATCATTTTTTACTTTTCAAAATAGTAGACATTTTAAATGATAAGAATAGCCAATACTAAATATTTTCTTACGTTTACTGCTTATTTCTTACGTTTGGAAGTTAACCATTTAGCAAAGTGATCTACCAGGTTACAATGAAAGCAAGTCTCATACAACATTTTTTTCATACTTAGAATTATTAAACAAACATCCTCCCAGAAGCAGGACCCAGTACCCTAATAGTCAAGTGCACACAACCTGAAATTATCTTTAAAAAATGGATGGCCACAGGACCATTTGGGGATCAAGCATTAGGGCATCCTTTTAGGGGTAAAGAGTAGAGGCCTTGCTGATTTCTTATTCTACATTCATGTAAGTGTGCAGAGTGTCCCTAGAATGTTTTAACTAAATCATTTTCCCTGAAGACTTTTAATTTCACTAAGCAGTTTGATTATCCTAATAAGCTGCTGATTTCACCAATAAAAGCTAATTTCTGACAATTATTATGTCAATTCCCATATTGCTTATTAACAGGCATAAAAAAAAAAAAAACAGAAACACTTGTACTAGCCCCTGATGGAGTGTGGACTTCCTGATCAGCAGGCTTTCTTTGGACTTTTGCACTGTTGATAAGCACCTGGCTTATCACTTAACCTAACAAAACCTGCCCCCCCACCCTATATAAATTATAGATGTTTAACACCACGTTAAATGTCTCTTTCCATATGATCCCTCCTCTTATTATTGTGTCTTCCATGCATCCTGTATTATCTATGAAGGTGATGGGAACCACTAAACAGTTACTTCAGGTTATATCCAGCTTGGGTCCATCAAAACACAGTCTGGTAAATCACTACAAATGTCAAATTCTTCAAGCCAAAAGGAAATCTGCAGTTTATACAGAATGACAACCATTTCTCCCTTCAGAAAAAAAAAAAAATTTTTTTTAAAGATCTTATTTATTCATTTGACAGAGAGACAGACAGCCAGAGAGAGAGGGAACACAAGCAGGGGGAGTGGGAGAGGAAGAAGCAGGCTTCCAGCCGAGGAGCCTGATGTGGGGCTTGATCCCAGAACGCCGGGATCATGCCCTAAGCCGAAGGCAGATGCTTAATGATTGAGCCACCCAGGCGCCCCTTGAGCCACCCAGGAGGCCCCCTTTGAAAATTTCTTGCCATCCTCTGCTAAGATTATCTTAAGTATTTGATAGT
Source organism: Ailuropoda melanoleuca (assembly GCF_002007445.2). Classification (NCBI taxonomy): domain Eukaryota; kingdom Metazoa; phylum Chordata; class Mammalia; order Carnivora; family Ursidae; genus Ailuropoda; species Ailuropoda melanoleuca. The sequence continues at coordinate 156,296,971 of NC_048218.1, forward strand.
AGTCGAATCTTTCACCATCTCAAACTTAACTTGACTAGTCTTACCACCTCACTCTGGGAGCCAAATAAGGTCAATGTGTAGTCTTTGGCAAGGTAATCTGCACTGTTTATGATGCCACACCTCTTTGGCAGCCTGAATCTCTGCCAGCAGCCATCAGTGGGGAGAGGAACTAGTACTTCAAAGGTCTCAGTGCAGCTCATAAAGTTAAGGAGGATTGACCCAGGCCAAGATGAAGATTGTATATTTGGCAGTTAAGTTTGGTTATGATGATGAGATAATCCATAGTAACACAGGATTAACTGAGAGGAAATCCGGATTTAATAGCCCCAGAGCAGGCTAAAAATAAATGTAAAAGAGAACTGACAATCCCCGCCGGGCAGGGGAAAAAACTTAGTATCTCACACCTATCATAGGAAAAGAAAAGGGAGACAAAGCGAAGAGTACCATTTAAAAAGTACCACGCAGGATTCACAATGTTTCTGGATGTTAAATATCCAGAAAACAAAAGGGAAGACATGAGGAAGGGAAATGAAACACTCAAAAGACATCGTCAGTAGGGGGTGAAGGACCTAAGGCGCTGCAAAATTCTGGGGACAGTGAGTACCAAAAGAGACTCTGAAGGAAACCTTAATTCCGGGACACTAGAAACCAGAAAACAGCTGGAAACTCTGACAAGTTTCAAGCCATTTCAAAGAAGAGAGCAAAATTGAATACGGATTCAAATTACAATTAAACATCCAAAGTTCACTGCCAATCCAACTTGGAACTAACCTCATTTACACCCTTGGAGAAGCCTTTTGCAATTTTACACTGGATGAGAAAGTCTTTTGCAATTCCTAGATATGAAAGTCTTTGACTCCAGTAGCCAGAACCTGGCTATGGAGAGAGGGGAAGCTATTATCATATTTTGTGTTTATACCCACCTTGTTCCAAAAACAATATAAAAAATCACAAAAAATGTAAAATAGTAACATTGCAACATGTCAATAAAAGTTAGAAGTGAAAGAATTATTGCAAAAAGAAAATAAGGCAGAGCTTATGAAACAAAACCAAAAATGAATAACACACAAATACATTTTTACAATAAAATCTGGTAAGAATGGCTCCCAGCCTTTTTTAGGATAGGACTGATTTTTCTAAAATCAGAAATTTTCATGCCCTTAAACTACAATCCACCCCCCTACAACCATGGTAACAGTTAATTGCACAAGTATCCTCTGATGAATTAGATGACAGTAAACAACAATGAATTCAGTTAAGTGAAATTCTATTTTACGAGTTAGAAATGTATTCACCTGAAAAGTAGTAATACCTAAATGTGTAAGATATCATTTAATCTAATGAAAACATTTAATACTCAAATCAATTCATGGACCTTTCTAAAAAGTCCAATGCCCTAACTTAGCAAATCTATTCATTTTCTAAAGATCTTTGTGTTCCACATCTCCCCAAATACAATGAACTTTTATTTTTTAATTTTTTTCTTGTCCTTTTTTTAAAATTTTATTTAAATTCCAATTCACATACAGTGTAGTGTTTGTTTCAGGTATAGAATTTAGTGACTCAACACTTACACGCAACACTCGGTGCTCAGCAAGTGCCCTCCTTAAGGCCCATCCCCCATTAACTCATCCCTACCCACCTCCCCTCCAATAATCATCAGTTTGTTCTCTATACTTAAGAGTCTGTTTCTTGGTTTGCCTCTTTCTTTTTTCCCCCATGATCATTTGTTTTGTTTCTTAAATTCCGCATTTGAGGGAAATCATATGGTATTTATCTTTCTCTGACTTATTTATTTCATTTAGCATTATACTCTCTAGGTCCATCCATGGCAAGATTTCATTCTTGTTTATGGCTGAGTAATATTTCATTGTACATACATACCATATACACCATATACATGTGTGTATATATATATGTGCATATACATATGTGTGTGTACACACACACACACATATATCTTCTTTATCCATTCATCCGTTGATGGACATTGGGCTTTTTCCATAATTTGGCTATTATAGATAATGCTGCTATAAACATCGGGGTATGTGTCTATCTTCAAATTAGAATTTTTGTCCAAATACAATAGAAGTTTTTAAGGAAACGAAGTGGGTAATAAACTATGGCCATTAAGACCTATAAGGATTTTTCCTTGGGGTCTGTGGAAAAGGCTCTCTATGGTCCCCAATTATCTGTTCTCCATTCTTCCTTCAAAAATAGCCTCCCCCAACTTCCCCAAATATTAGCAGGTATACCTCCCACCAATTGCCCTTAGGTATAGTCATGTGACCAGGTTTTAGTCAACAAGATACACGGAAAAGGTGTGAGCAATCTCCACCAAGGAAGCACGATGCACTTCATCACTATTTCTATCCTTCCTGCCTGGTGGAATGGACAAGGTACTGACAAGGGTCATATCCTCAATACAGCAGAGAGAAAGGCTGTATGGAGCTGGGGCTTTGATGAATTCGTGGAAATTCGGACTCTGACTACTGGACTTGGTTTGTAGGAGAAAACAAAACCTCTTTTTAAGCCACTATTAATTTTGGATTTTTGCTGTCACATGCTTTCAAATCTAATTGTTATTAACACGTTGTCTTTACCTGTCAATTTTTATTTCTTTTTTTTTTTTAAAGATTTTTTTTTATTTATTTGACAGAGATAGAGACAGCCAGCGAGAGAGGGAACACAAGCAGAGGGAGTGGGAGAGGAAGCAGCAGGCTCATAGCAGAGGAGCCTGATGTGGGGCTCGATCCCACAACGCTGGGATCACACCCTGAGCCGAAGGCAAACGCCCAACCGCTATGCCACCCAGGCGCCCCTCAATTTTTATTTCTTATATTTAGCCTGCATTTACTCTTAGAAAACTTACACAATCTGAATGAATTTAACTTATCTCCTACAACTCTGCAGCCTTGTTCCTTGCTGTTGTCCTTAATTCTTTATCTTTCCTCTCACCCTAGGCATTTACTCTGATAACTGAACTGCCAGTCTTTGTCATGACTGCCTGACTGCAACTGGGACCAATAGCTTTTTAGATTGTCCATATAACTGATGTACTAGGATTTGCTTTCAAGTTATTCCTGGTTAATTCTTCAGTCCACCCCCACCTGGTGTCTTTCCTTTGCTTAGTTTTCACCTTTGCTTTGCTGGAGCAAATCTTCAAGTAACCTCCATAGAGAATTTCATAAAAGTTTATAAATATAGCGAAGTTCAAAAGTAACCTCCTTAGAAGTTTCTGAAAGTCTGAAAATAGCTCTATTTTACTATCATACTCAATTGCCATTGTGACTAAGCCTAGAATTTTTCCTCAGAACTCCAGAGGCATTGTTTCACTGCATCTAGGACCAAGTGTTGCTGAGATGTCTGACGTCAATGTGATTCATTTTCATGAATCATAAATATGACATGTCCCTGTATCCCAACTTCTAAGTTTTTTTTAATTCCTTGTGTTCTGAAAATTCAAGTATGGATTTTTTTTTTTTTTTTTGGTATCATCCTGGAAATTCATTGGATATTTATAATCTAAAGAATTCTTGTGTTTAAGTACTGGAAAGTTCTCTTTCATTTTTTTCATTGCTAACCCTCTCCGTTTTTCTCCATTCCCTCCTCTCCCCTCAGAAATCCTACTGGGTCAACGTCAGGCTTCCTGCATTGATCCTCCATTTTCTTTTTTCTCATTCTTACCATTTTTAAATCTTTCTTCTCTTTTTCTGATTTTCTTAATTTCATCGTAACTATTTTTGCAGTCATATCTTCAAAAAACAGAACTCATTTTTGTTTTCCATTGTTCTTGTTTTACAGTTTCCTTCTAGATGCAATATCCTCTGAAATTTTCATTAGGATGAGAATTAGTTTCTTTTAAAGTTCTCTTCTTTTCCCCTAATATCTGTTTTTGTTTTTTTCTAGAAAAGCAAATGCTTTTGTTTGAGTTGTTCTTTCATGATGCTGGTTTTATTCATAATTTTCTATCATCTCTTGGCTGATGTTTTAAAAAGAACAACAGTGGAGGGTTGAATTTCTAAGATAAAAACTATGAGCCTCCTAGGTTGTTGTTGTATATTTTAATTTCATGGCTAGGTCTCTCACACAATGATGATGCCTGGCTCAAAGCTCAGTGCAGGCTTCATATTAGGATGGGCAATAACAGAGAAGGCATGTAGGCTGGGGCAAAGACAGAGCCTCCAAATGCCAGAATGAGGAGAATTTTATACTGGAAGATGTAATTTTAGACTTGCAATTCATTTGATTTCTTTAGAGAAATGGCTTTAGGGTTGCTTTGTTGTTACTGTTTTGTCCCTGTTTTTGCCTTCAAGTTATATATTAGGCTGATTAGAAATGCCTGAGCTCCACCCATCTTGGGATGAGAAAGGTCAGCGAGAAAGGAATGTTGCAATTCTACTCTTCATTCAGTGGTCAGTCTTTCAATTAATCTCGCAATTTTGCTTTCCTTCTCATTTATGTTTTTACCGCTCCTGAGCCAGGATCATCTCTGTAGCTCTGCTATATAGTTCAGCCTTCTCTTTGGTATGGCATTCCCTCCTGTGGATTCTGGGCTGCAATGATTTCCTTTAAAAAATTTGTCAACAGTTTTATCTTCCTTGAGTCTTCTAGAAATGTACTGGAATCCTTTTCAATAATTTTTCTTCTCCCACTCTTTCCATTTTATGAGTTGATTTATTTGCTATCATATATTGGGATTTCAAGAGGAAAGGGAATAGACATGCTTGTGCTAAATCTACCACCTTAAACCAGAAGTATTGTTCAGTGTTAAATAAAAATGGAAAAAAAAATCTTGCATGTCTGGTAAACGCCTATCAAAATCATTCATTATTGGATTAAAAATTTAATTAAAAAAATACTAAATTTCTATTTCATTTCTTTGCATATATATGCATTTATGTATTTATTTTTGTACCTTTATTTATTGTATGACTTCTATTTTATCTTTTTATATTAGCACAGTGAAATAACTTGCAGCTTCTTTAAGTCCTTGGGAAACAGGAGGGATGATAACTCAGTTTATATTTTTAAATGAGTTTTGGCACAACCAGCTATGTAAAAATTATGTTATTATTTTGTTCCTGAAGGAAAAAAAATGCTTAAGCACCTTTTAAGTGTGCTTTAAAAAAATACTAAGTGAAAGAAACATGAAAATAAGTATCATCACAGGTATAGTTACTAATTCAGTAACTCCTGATGCCTAAAAGCCAAATCCTGTGACTCCATCCAGAGCCTGAGGAGCAACAGCAGAGGAAGTCTTGGGTCTATAAAAAAATACTTCAGAATATCAGTCTAGATTGAACATCACATGTTAGGAGCATATTTGGGGCTTTGGATTTTCGGAAACACATTTTTACCTAAAGCTACGGGAGTATAAGATGTAATCAAGAGGACTGTCTTGACCTGAATTAACTTCTTCATATTGTTTGGAAGGGAGAGTTTACTGCACCAACCATTTTAACTTGATTTTCACTAAAATCTTATTGTCCTTAAAATACCTGTAGTTTTTAAGAGTGATTTATCAAGACATTTGGGGGTATTTTATATTCTGCCCAGAAGGAACAAAAACAGAAACAATTATTCCATTGGTTTCCCATATAATTTTTATGCATTTACATACAAAACCTTGGAGATGTGTCATTGTTTAGCATGAGTCCACTGTCTATTTTGGGATTCCCTCCATCCCCCAAATTTAATATAACTCTTTTCTACTTTGGGCAGTGACTCATTTGTATTCATGGATTAGCCTGTACTGGGAAAAACAGTCCTCTTCAGAGTGACTAATTAAAGACTACATCTCTCTTTCTCCCCAAACATATTACATGTCTCCCAGAAATTTTTTCCTACCCCTGCTTAAAAAAAAGGAGAAAGGTAGAATCTTATCAATTACATTTTACTCGTGAATTGAGCAAATGAGAAACTTTCCCTTCCTGGGAGCATTAATTAAGGAACCTCAAACTGACTTCACGATGCCCAGCAAACAATCCATCACTCTCTTTATCTCAAATGGAGATATAATTCACATACCATAAAATTTACCCTGCCGAAGTGTACAATTCAGGGATTTTTTAAGTATATTTGCATGGTTGTGCAGTCATCACTAACTTCAAAACATTTTCATTACCCTCAAAAGTAGCCCCCATTCCTACAAGCAGTCACTTCCTCGATACCCACATCTGCTCCCCACCCCCACCCCTGGCAACTACTAATCTACTTTCTATCTCTATAGACCTGCCTACTATGAACATTTCATCTAAATGGAATCATTCAGTATTTGTCTTTTTTGAATGGTTTATTTCACTTACTATAATGTTTTCAAGGCTCATCCATATTATAGCAGGTATGAGTACTATATTCCTTTATATTGCCAAATATTATTTCATTGTATGGATATGCCACATTTTATCCATTCATCAACTGATGGAAATTTGGGTTGTTTCTACTTCTTGATTATTATGAATAATGCTGCTATAAACACCCATGTGTAACTTTTTATGTGGATATATATTTTCTTGGATATATACCTAGCAGTAGACTGCTGGGCCGTGTGATAATTCTATGTTTAACTTTTGGAGAAACCTCTAACACATATTTTTTAAATTTCACTATATTGAATAAATGGAGTAATTTTTTTGTAGTAATATTACCAAAGAGAAAATAATTATGAGCATTAATCTCATTAAGACAGAATTTTGCAAATGATAATGTTTATACTTGGTTTTTCTCCCATCTGGACACAAGAATCATGATGAGGCTCTGCCAGTAGGGTCCATTCTCTTCAAATATCTATAAGTAACTATACCAGAAAGAGTTCTTCAGCATAGGACTTCCTGAGGACAAAAATGCTTAAATCCTTAGAATTAGAATCTGAATATATTACTTGGAAATATATATCACGTTTTACCATTTGTGTATGCTTATCACAACATATGAGAAATATACAATTTTCAATGCTCAATTCTTCCCCACATGGAATGGGTAATAATACTTATTCTAGAATAACAACAAGAGTAGTCTCTGTTCTGTCTGGACTTTTTGTCTTCTAGATCCTACTAATAACTTTCAGTGTTTTACGCCTCCCCCGCCCTGAGCTATTTTCATTAACACATGACTTATTTTCAGAGGACTTCTTCTCCATGTCTACTTTTAGACTTGCTTGGATTTCATTTTAAAGTGCCATGATTTTCTAAAGAGGATTCTTTTTCCAGAGAGGCCTACAAAATTCTTGCTAACATAAGAAAGGCTGTTCACTCCCTATTAACATGGCCTTGAAGCTCTGTCAGTTCCTCTTCTTTGAGCATTCTTCTTTCAGTAGGTCTCATTCTTGGCCATCCTGTGATGAAATTTGTAGCCTCTTGATGAGAAGAATGACATACAGAATATGGCCCCAGCTGAAAGCATACTCTCCACTGTATGAAAATAGAGGTGCCACATGCTTCCTGGGTAATGTTATTAAATCATGTTATTGAATACACTCCCTGGCTATTCAAAGATGGAGTTCCTAATTCATCATTTTGCACTGAGAAAGTTTCCTTGGCTAAAAGGACAGGGATCAAAATTTCTGCATGACTTAAATTTATAGTTGTCTTTAAAACCAGTGCAGGAAAAATAAATAATAATGCTTTTAGAATTGACTACTGCCCCGAGCACATTTTAAAATGTTTTGTCCACCTTTGTTCTTTCAGAGTCAATGCCTGTGTGATTTTTTTTCCTTCATAAGGCATCAGTATTCTTAGCTTGAGGACACTGTCTCTAATGGTAAAGGAGAAAAGATGTGCCTCTAGCCCTGAAAGAGGTATCTGTGGGGGAAATAGAGAATGAAGGAGGGAATTTTCCTTCCCTGCTATAAACTAAAGAGTATTGCTAAGTATACTTTCATTGTTGAAGATCAATCACAGCTGTAAAATGGAAGGAAAATTTGCAAACTTACTGTGCTCTATAGTGGTATTGTTTTGCTATGTTTACGATGCCATTAATGTAACAGCATAGATGGTCTTTACAAAATAGCGTTTTTTACTCTTTTCATGCTTTTTTCCATCCCACTATCAAATCAAGGATAAAAGAATCATTTGCTTTAGTGACATCTACAGGCACTTTCAGAGAAAAACATTCTCAACTCTCATAACTGCAACACTTACATTCACCTAACCAGGAACACCTGCCTGTTTAGATTCAAACTGATGATCAGTAGTCTTCATTGTAGTCATGTATAGAAGGCAGACCTTAGTGTAGTTTCAGTTGAGTCTTAAGTGCATCCATTTGTCTCCAAAGCTAATCTTCATCAAATGTTTAGTCATCTTGATTTCCCACACTCCCATCCCATCCACATTTGTTCAACAAAAACTTAATGTTACACTTTGGGCTTAATACTGTACTAAAACAATGTAAATGTCTCCAATTTGTTTGTGTATGCTTTGTTCCACTCACATAAATTGAACCTTTTATGGGATTTGACTGGATAGGGGAGACTGCTGAGTTCTCATACACATACCCCTGCTACCCTCCTACTTCCTAGGCTATAGAAACTTGTGCTCCTGTTTCAAGATACTAATGGAAAGGGTGATAAAGTTTTTGGAGGAGGGGGGCTGGATTACCAGAGTTCGAAGCGTATAGGAGGCGACTGGATTGAATAACCCTGAGGAGCTTTACCCAAGACAACCTGTCACTTGCCACATCTGAGTGACTGCATTACACATAAAGCTGTGGAATGTTGGGTACCAGATCAGGCAAAGAGAACAAGATGAAGTGGGTTAGCCAGAGAGAACATCTCTCAGAGCAAGAGACAGCGAAGTGTCAGAGATGGGGAGGGGCAGGGTGCTAATGATAAAAACACCACAATGGTGCCCTATTAAAGAAAGAGCCAGCATTAGGAGCCTGCCATTCCAGACAGCACGTGACACCTGAGTAAGGTCTCCCAGCAGCACCAGCTAAATAAAGAAGACTCTCCCCCCCCCCGCCCCACAGGTCTTACTCCTCTGTCCATCCAACCTTGAAGGATCCAGGGGCAAAGAACGGCAAGTCAGGAAGATATGAAGCAAAAGAGAGAGAAGAGTCAACACACCCCTTCCCAACTGTGGTCAGGCCAAAGGGAGAAGGAAAAGCCCGAACGTGGATATGAAAAGTTCAGTTTAGATCAGAGTGCTCTTTTAATACCTGAAAAATGAACCGAAAGTGACCAGAAAATATCATCCAGGCATAAGGAAGGAATATCTGACAGAGAAGTTTTCAAAAATGGTAGGAGAAAAATAAAGCTATTTTCTAACCTTATGTTACTGAGTCCTGACCATTTAGTTGATACAGTTGGAATTGTACTTTCTACTATATTTCCTTTGTAGGTAATAAGCTAGTTTTAGGGAGAGCTTGAATAAAAAAGGGGGATATTTTTGTCCATGTTTAAAATTCAGGAAAATATCCCAAAAGTTATAGTTATTTTAAGATATATTTTGCATATTTATAGTTTTAAATTTATGTGACCTTCATTTAAATTTTTCTTCCTTATAATAATACTTTATATAGAGTTTTGCCTCTGTTCCATGAGAACAGGAGAGCAAACCTCAGGGACTGCTCTTTAGGACTCTTGTTTAGCTGGACTTAAACAAGACTTTTGATCCCCCAACTCTCCCGCTCCCAAAAGTGAGGCTTGTATTGTCTCATCTCCATCAAGTTTACTATCTGTGTCTGAAACTGTCTGCCTTCTTGGAAGGCTAATTTATCTTTGCTGAAGATTCTTTTGAGTTCCCTACCCCTCATCCCCATGGGGAAGTTCCCATGGCCAGAAAGTGCTACTGTGTCTCCAGATGGCTTTTCTAGGAGACAGTCTTGCAGACTGACTTACACTGATCAGACCTGAGGATTTTGAAACTTCACAAATATTTATCAGAAGGATTTACAGATGCTTGGTTTTTATAACTGCCTGTTGATACAAATGCCACATCAGCTGCTTCAAAAATAAAATGGATTACTCATCAGACAGGAACACAGATGATGAAACACAAAAGATCTACTAGTAATTACATAACACCCTATGGACCATGGGACAATGAAGGTAAGGGTCCAAGGAATTGTTTTTTCTGGAATTGTTTTTTCATTCCAGGCAGGATGGATTATACAGGAGGGTAAGGGTACTGAAAAAGAGAAATAGGGGAGGGAGTCCTTTCAAGAACCAATTTACTAATAACAAAAACCAGTAAGTAGTGGTATGTGTTGCACGAATACGCACTTCCTTGTTCCTTGCTGCACCAGAGCTCTGGCCACACCACTGAGTCATCTAGCAGCAGCCACTCTCTTATTTCTTGCAATCTTCCATCTTCCCAGCTTCTTCCATTAGAACTTAGACAACCCTTGAGACCCAAGGATACAGTATAGAGGGCAGAGGATTTCTGTGTGCGTTTTTCTCTCTCCTCCATTTCTCCAGGCAGATTATTGCCCTACCCAACACCACCATGAGTCAAGAAAGCAGGAGCCAGTCCATTACCTGCTGGGGAGATCGTGGAGTATGATTAGGGCACAGCTTTAGCTGGCTTGCGAAGTCAAGTATTAACAACATGAATAAGCAAATCTCTCCATCCCTAAGCATTTCCTTCTCCCATCCTCCCACTTTGTCCTCCTCCACATCCCAAGGGCTTTCCTAAAAGCTCTCCTAGAGAAAAATAACAACCACTACCACCCCACCAGGTAAATTCATCAAGGGGGTCCCCTCACACATTAGGTAGCTAATGTGCTCTGGGAAATATGAACTCAAAAAGAAGAGCAATGTGGCATCTTAGAAGCACAATCATTACAAGAAAAATTATAACATTTATGAAAGCAGAATAGAACAAACATAAAATTTGAAAGTAAGGCATACAAAATATCCTCAAAGAGACAGAGAGGATCCTGGAAATCAGACACAGGGGGACTGGGGTGAGGGGGTGGGACAAGGAGTGAAGATGCTTCTATGAAAAAGAAAAGATTTTTAAAAATAATTTAATAGATTGACCATTATGAAGGATACAGCTGCAAAACTAGAAGATTAAATGGAGGAACTTGGCCTATCACAGGTGGCTCAGTATATTCTTCAAAGTATTGCTTAATCCATTTTAAATAATCCTCTGTCCATGACAATCTAACATAATCTTCTCTTTTCAGAAAACCATTTCTTCTCCCTTTAAGTCATAGTTAAACCACCTCCATTCATATTGCTAAACTGAAAACCATAACATACCAGGACCCAGTATCTGCATTCGGACAGAGGACTGCTTCAGTTTTATTTAAAATCTGGGATTGGTGGTGGATGCCTGACTACATTTGTGTAAATCAAGTGTCAATCTTGGTGACTGTCTCCAACCCAAGATGGTTTGGCCTCTGGGCTTTCATTTCTAGGAGTTGAAATTGCCAGTGACAAACACCCTGTATCCTGCCTTGCCCCACCCCACCAGAAAGATGGCAAATATATTGCTAACTGTGTAAAAAGAGAAATAAATTCCTTTTCACGAGGTACCCTGGTATGTAGAGTAAGATTTGCCATGCTTAAAGGAACACTTATGCTGCTGTGTAAGGATCATCCGTTCAAAAATAATACAAAATGGACAACTTTAAGAATCTGAAATATTTATTCCTTTTTATATCAGGTACATGAATAAATTTAAACATGTATTTAAATGGACATATTCTCTTGGTCTGGGGGAAAATAATTTGGACTAGAACTACACCCAATTTCTACATAGAGCCTCAGTACTAGTTTGGGATGTCATAACAGGCAGGGTCCCCCAAACCTCAACCCCACCACTTAATACTACAAGTATTGCAAAGAATAACTATTTGCATTACAAAATATTTTTCCTGAGACCACAGAATTTGGAATTATGCCTCCAAAATTTATGGCATTGGGTAAGATATGTAACATGAATTTCCTGATCAAAAATGGGACACTTATTTAAGTCACACTACAAAAGTTTATTCAACACATACAATTGGCCAGACTTTTCCTTTTCTTTTCTTTTTTTCTCCCCAGAAAGAAAAATCCCATAGTCATAAAAAAGTTTTAGATTATTTGGAAGAAAGATTCTAGTGGAAGAAAATCACTTGTGTTAGTTGTTTTAAAATCACAACTATAATACGTGACAGCATTGGCTTTCAATGTACCAATTTTAGTAGTCCCTAATCCACAGATATTGATAGCACCTTAAACACAGAAATGTTTTCCTCTAGAAGAAAGCATGAAATGTACTGGAAAAGTACTAAAAACATATGTCTTGTGTAAGCAATTAATAGGAAATGTTGTGAATTTGACTTAGATTTAATGCTGTCCTTCTGCTTCTTTTTGCTATAAAATACAATTTACAATCCATGAATAAAATACTGCTTTTGTTATATATGGACAAATGGGCAGAAGAAGCCACTTGATCATATGATGTCCCTAATAAGAAAGCCTATAAAATGTTTATATACTATATTTAAATGGTTTATATAATTTTGGAAAGAGAAGAAAAGACACAGAAGATAAGGATTTAATTAGCTTGTGGGTTGAGCAACATCCAAGGGCTAATACCTCTCCTTGCAGAAAGAGATGATTTTCTGATGACATCATTCATTACAACATGCACGATATAAAGAGGACACTGCAGTCATTAGCCATGCCCTATAAAGTAGAGAGACAAGTGTCTGCTTCATTAGCTCATCATCAAGTTTTGGCCTTTAGTTAAAGATGTTCAACATTGGCTATTTAAGGCATTCACCAGTACATACTTGGCCTCAAAACCCCTCAATTGGCTTAAAATGTTAAATTTCTTCTTTCTGGCAACTAAAAACATTAAATAAGAAATGAAAAAGTTAACAAAGTTCGTATAAGGCAAAATTTTGGATACGATGTTAGCTTTCCTAGACTCTATTTACATAACATGAAAACAACAGAATAAAGAAGGAAGTCACAACAAATCCATGTCTGATAGGGGTAATATCATTTCCCTGTACCATTACCTGCGTCTACCACTTCAGTGAATTATAACTAAACTTGTCAAGAACAAACAAAAGTAAACGTGCTCTGAATCAACACATTTACAGTCAGACCTCAAAGAATTCATTAAATCAAGGATCATGACTTCAAAATAAAAAATCACCATGCATATGAGGAAATGGGGCAGCATGAGAGAGAGTTATTAGAAACAACAGATAGCAGATTTAGTTGTGCAAAAATTTCAGACATTGGAATTATCTGACACCAAATATAAGTGTATAGAAATAATGTACAAATAAGAAAATGGAAATAATGTATAAATAAGAAAATGGCAAGGCAGTTCTGACAAAGAAATATAACATTTCTACCAGTGGGGAAAAAAACACATATATCTGGATATAAAAACTCAATGTATAGGTTTAACAAAAAATTAGAAATGGATGATGAGAACACAATTGAATTCATAGAAAAATCTAAAGAAATTGTCCAGAAAATAGAATGAGATAGAAAATATGGTGAGAAGTTAAAGGATGTGAGGAATAAAATAAGAAGGCCTAATATCAATATATCAGAGTTCCACTAATATAAAAACAGAGAGAATAGGGTGGAAGTTAGTATTCAAAAAAATGATGACTAAGAATTCTGCAGAAGTTAGAGAATTTTAGATTTACAAATCCCAGTGAACCTCAAGCAGGATAAATAATACTGTCATAGTATACTGAAGCAAAGAAAAGATCTTAAATACAGCCAGAAACAGAATAATATTCAGCAATGAAAAGAAGCAAACTTGTTACAAAACGGATAAATGTCAAAAAATTACGCTGAGTTAAAGAAACCAGTTGTAGGGGCGCCTGGGTGGCACAGCGGTTAAGCGTCTGCCTTCAGCTCAGGGCGTGATCCCAGCGATCTGGGATCGAGCCCCACATCGGGCTCCTCCGCTATGAGCCTGCTTCTTCCTCTCCCACTCCCCCTGCTTGTGTTCCCTCTCTCTCTGGCTGTCTCTCTCTCTGTCGAATAAATAAATAAAATCTTTAAAAAAAAAAAAAAAAAAAGAAACCAGTTGTAAAAAACTGCACAGTATATGACTGCATTTATATAAAATGTCTATAAGGTAAATTTGTAGAGGGAAAACACAGATCAGTTGCGCCTAGAGATAGATATTAATTGCAAATGGTATATATATCAGCCAAACATAAGCCAAAAGAAAGGTGGATTCGCTAAAGTAACGAAAGATAGGACAGATTTTAAGTATAAAACATTACCAGAAAACGATCAAGTGATGATATAATAAGAAAAAAATTAAATCACTAGGTAGATGCAAGACTTCTAGATTTTTATGCAATAATATAGATAAAATACATCAAGAATCTATAGAACTACAAAATTATATTTAATAAATCTGTCAACACAGTGGGAGATTTTTTAAATGTCCTCAGTAATTATTATATTAGGGAGACAAAAATATCAAGCTATAGAAGATTTGAACAGCAAGTTTACTTATTTTAATCCAATGACACACAAAATCCATTATACCTAATAAATGTTTCATGTATAAAGATAAATTTATAAAAGTTGCTAGAACACCAGCCTCAAAAAAATTCAAAGGATTTATATCATGCAGACCACATTACCTGACTTCAAAACAATAACTGAGAAATAATTAGAAAACCATCAAATATTTGGAAATTAAGTGCATACTACCAATAAATTAAAAAATCATAATGGAAATTAAAAATATTTAGAGCTAAAAGATAAAATATAGTAGTAGCACATATCAAATGTTGTAGAACATAGCTAAAGCAGTACTTAGACACTGACTGCCTTAAGAAATTTTATAATATAAAATTTGAAAATTAATAAACTAAGCAACAATATAACAAACCCCCAAAGAATAAAAAGAAACTAATGAGGACAGAAATTAATAAAAATTAAATAGAAAAATACACAATAATCAAATATCTAGAAATTTTTTAAATAAATGACTAATAAATGGAAAAATACTGATAAAATTTATCAAGAGAACAAAGGGAAATTCACAAATATTGGAAATCAAAAGAGGGGCATAATGACAGAGATTAAAAGGTTTAAGAGGATATCCTCAACAACATTATATCATAAAATTTCAAAATTTAGCTAAAATGAACACAGTTTTTAAAAAAATTCAACACTCTCAATTCAAGGAGAAATAATAAAAATACTAAAACACTAAAATTAAAACTAAGTGATCAGTAGTTTACAGTTACCCCACAAGGAAAACACCAAGACTAAATGATGTGACAGGCAAGGTCTACCAATCATTTTAAGATCCCTATATATGAATCCAGAAAACAAAAACAAAGACTACCACCCAACTGATCTGTGAAACTTATAAAAATTTGAGATCAAAATAAGAGAAGGTCTCTAAGTGAAAGGAAAATTGGAGGCCAAATTCACTCTTGAACATAGATACTATGCCCATAGACTCCTAAATAAAATACTAGCAAACCAAATCTAGCAATGAATATAAAAGTCTGAATATCATGACCAATTGGATTGAAATAGAAGGTTAGCATAATATAAGAAAGGTGATGATTCAATACATTAACAGATTATAGGAAAGAAATCATTTCATCATTCCAATAGGTGCAGAAAAACCAGTAGATGAAATTTAGTGGCATCCATTATTTTGAAAAACTGTAAGCACACTGGAATAGAAAAGAACCTGACAAAGTGTGTCTACAGAAGCTATGGCCAATACGATGCTTGATGGCAAAACATGAATGCATTCCTTTCATAAAAGCAACAACCGGACAAGTATACCTGCCATCATCCCACAGAGGTTAACAATTGCACGGTGCTCATCTTGCACCAAGCAGAGTTTTACACACTCTGCATTTAGGCAATGGATAGAGAATTCAGCAGAGTTCAAAATTCCAATGTTAATATACTTTATCAGAGATGCAAATAGCAACTGACACCTAAGATACTTTAGGCACAATTCTGGGCACTGTGTATAGAGATGAAACGGCAAGAACCGTTCTCTGAAGAGGTTTTGAACTTAGTGGAAATTGGAAGTATATTGCCCTCTAGGCAACTAAAAGGCATTTTACATTCGTCTGAGTACAGATCAAGAGACACTTTTAAAAATACTATGAATACTTTATGTAAAAATGTTTAACACCAAAATGGATTTTCACTCAAAATTGGTATGATATACCTATGCCTGGTTCCTAATGAAGATAAACATAAAGGAAAACAGTAAGACTACGATGCAAATTAATATTTTAAAGAAAAAATTTTTAAAAGACTAATTTATAGTAGAGAAACGTACCTATATTCACTTGGTCTTTTTGTAAATATATGTTGTGCTGTCATAGGAGAATGTACTTTTAAAAGCTAGGAATTTTGTTTTATGATCAACATTTTTCTCCAGCTCAGATGCACCTATCAGTGATTTGAATCTGAGTTTAGCAATGGAGCCTCCAATTAAGAGATGTCATGCTTCAAAAGATAATCGATGACCAAGGAAATAATCAATAATGACTAAGGAAATAATGAAGTCCAGTATGGACTTGCTGTAGGACCTAACAGAAAATTTTGTAAGTTAGAGGACTTTATTGTTCTAAGCCTTAAATAGTAATAAGAGCCAAAATGTATTGAGCTCTTATGTTTCAAGCTCTATGCCAAGCACTTCATAAATGTCAATCCATTTTAATCTGATGATTTAGATTTTGGTCTGATAAATGCTTGTATGTAAATTCTGGTCAAACCATTTTTGCTTCCTGCCCACTGACCATACATAGCAAGGTCTAGACACTCAATCCTCTGAGTCAAAAGGTGGATCAGAAATTAATGCGATTGTTACAAACCTCTATGTATACCTTCTTTGTTCCCCAGATCGCCCTGTGAGTGGACAGAGTGAAGCCAGGGCCTTAGAGATGCTACTTGACTTTTCCTGTCCTGCTCTGATGAATTTTGTAAGAATGGAGCGAAAGCTAGAAAGTCCCTTCAAATACACTAAAACACATTCTAAGACGGTGGACTTTACTAACGAAAGAGGCATAAAAATAGGGATACCATACTGTTGGGAATAATAATTGAAATCACCTTTCTGCAAAAAAAATCGAAAACAGTGTTTAAAGGTGCAAAAAGGTACAATTCCTTTGATCCAATTTTCATGTCTAAGAGTTTTTCCTAGTTCAATCTAAACAGAAGTATAAACAAATGTGTGACCAAAAATATTCAACAGATTGTTTATAACAGCAAAAAAAAAAAAATATGGAAAGTTTAAATTTCCAAAAATGGAGCAAGGGATAATTCTTAGGATAGAATAGGTAGCTGCTTTAAATAATATTATAAAGGAGGGTTTCTAAATCTCAGAATTATTGACACTGGACTGCATAATTCTTCGTCATGGGGGCTGCGCCGTGCACTGTAGTTCTCCGTCATGGGGGCTGCGCCGTGCACTGTAGTTCTCCGCCATGGGGGCTACGCCGTGCACTGTAGTTCTCCGTCATGGGGGCTGTGCCGTGCACTGTAGTACGTTCAGCAGCATCCCTAGCTTCTACCCAGTAGATGCCAGAAGCAAAAATCGTTTTCAGATGTTACCAAATGTCCTCAGGGGGTAAAAACTGCCTGGTTGGGAATCACTGTTACAGAACAATATTTATGGTCATGGGAAAATGTCCATAATGAGCTAAAGATGAAAGGAGGAGGCTACAAAGGAGTATGACAAATATTTCTCTTTACACACACACAGACATACACACACACACTCAGAAAGGAAAAAAAAAGAGAGAACTTTTTTTTTAAAGGACTGCAAGGATAGTCACCAAAGTATTAATAAAAATTATTTCTGGGTGGTGAGATTATAGTCTACCTCTCTGTCTCTTTTTCCATTCTTTAGTGTTATCTAAATTTTTGGAGTTGAACTTTTATTCCTTTTTATAATAAGGAATAAAATGAATAGCCTTTATAAGCATCACTATAAAAGCCTTTATTATCAACATGACAGTGTGTCTGTTTCCAAAACAAAGGACTGTCAATGATTAAAGAATGCAATGTAATTACTGAAACATTTTCCAAAGGAGCATTCAGCTGTGGGGATTAAGGAAGGTCTGGAGACAAGGAGAATGGGTCTTCCTTGTTGGGTATGTCCTCCTCACCAAACCAAGCCATCAACCTACCTGCTCAATGTTGTTTGAAAATTTAGGATTCCAGGTAGAATTAGCCCCTAAGTCAATTTGCAATAAGTAAACAGAAAACCAACATTCCTATGATGCTGTACTTAACAAATTTACTCTCCATGAGTGCTTGTGTGTGAAGAATGTGTAAAGAAAAGAAGCCATAGTCACTTATGAAACATTTGGGTGTGAAGATCACAGGCACCAGTCCATTTCCTCACATTTCCCAGGCTTCAGTTTTCTCATTTATATGCACACATGTGTGCACAGACACCCACACACAAACAGTTCCAGAGAAATCTTTATTTGGTAATAAGGCCACTTACTACCAGAGGTGGAAGAGGCGGGTCTGAATAAGAAAGTTTGCCAGAGCCTGGAGGGAAAGACAAATAGGAAGTATTAGTTAAAGGTATAAAGTTTCAATCATACAAGATGAATAAGTTCTAGGGACCTACTGTACAGCACAGTGCCTATAGTTAGCAATACTGTATTGTATGCTTTAAATGTTGCTAAGTTAGATCTAATGTTAGGTGTTATTATCACAAAATAATATAAAGAAATAAAGTGGGAGGGAAAAAAACCCAGGATTTAGACAACATGGCTGAACGTTTTCCAAATGTTGTCGTTTTTTCTTTTTAAAGGCAAACTTTCTCAGGATCTCTGATTGCAGGAAACAATTTTTACTTATGCAAAAAAAATAAAAATATTTTTACCCATGAGGATAATATGTGTATTTTAAATCCTGTGTAATTTTTAGAAAACATGCTAGAAGACTATCATAACTACTAGATTTCTCTTGGAAGACAAATTTGATAAACCTTGAAGATTGCTCTGTAATATTCTTAGGGTGGATTTGAGAATTACAGACTCCTTGAGGCTAGTTCCAAACAAACCATCTAGGAAGCTTGACAGGGGTACTTCTAGATAACTCTGAGTGATATAGGAAGGGGAGAACTGTGTCCCTAGGTCCACTAACCCAGTGTGAAATGCTTTACCTATGAGGGATGTCTTTGGGTATATTTTCAGAGGAGAGAAAGTACAAAGCAGGATGAAGAAAGAGCAAAGCTGAGGAGACTTAGTAGAAAGAATAGATTTTTTTCATAATACTGTTAGAAGTGAGGCCAAGTGTTTCTCAGGGGAGCCAATTCATTACACTGTTCATTCTTGATGAATTCAGTATGAAGATGAACAGAGAATGTTCTCCCCATTTACCAAGAGAGACAAAATATTTCTCCTGCCAAGTTTGAAGAGCAGAATTAAACTCATTAAGCATTTCTAAGATCCCACTCCTATCTCCTTCTGACTTTGCTTCCTTGCCTGGATAAAATGACCTTCTTGACAGCTCCATGTACATTGGATGAAGAGTTTGAAAGGAAGTCTAGTTTTACTCTATGGAAAATACAGTAACCTGTTAGGAGAGAAGATGGGGGTGGTAGAGAAGAACCAAGTATACCAGGAAGGCTGTAACTTTGTAGAGCTATCTGCTACTTCTTAACTTGTTCAGAGCCTTATAATTCCTTGAGACTAGCAAGGTAAAAATGTATAGGGTGCTGGGGGCTTAGATCATGGCACAAGGGGGGAAAAAAAAACAACTACACACACACACACACACATGCACCCACTAACCAAAAGTGTAACTAACCGAGAAAGCCATGTAAATATCAAACCACAAGAGGATAGAACACATGTTGAAACCCAATCATAGTCAAAGATTCAGAAAGTCCTGAACAGGTTATTACTTTCTTCTCTGCATATTCTACTAGCATTCTCAGGAATGTTACCATATGGACAATACCATACAGCTTGTCACATCATTCTTGAAGCAAATAACAAAGGATTCATTAACAATAAAGTGACAAATACTGAGTATGAAGATTATCCAGCACTGCACAATGCTCACAAAATTACCATTTTTCACTTGTGCCTACTTTCCCCATGGCTCACATAAAATGGAAGAGAAATCAATGTCCTATAGGCCGGATGTCTCAGAAAGCAGGTCATCTATGCCACCAAGTATTGACCACTGCTGAGTTTCTATCTACTACTCACACTGCCTTCATGTTAGTCCATATATGTTCCCTATTCCCTGCCCTAGTAGAATGTTGTATCTTAAAAATCCCCTCATTTATTTTTAGCTGCTATCTTCCTTCCTCTGCTACAACTTGACGTTGATCTCTCTCTCTGCTTTTTTCAGTACAAATAAATAAATAAATAAAAATAAACAAATAAGTAACCCTAATTCTGTTATTTCCAAGATTTAAAGTTTATTGTTGGCAAGATTCTCCAATCCCAGCACTAAATATCACTTCTTTGTTCTCACTCTAAAAACCACCCTCCCTACTAAGTGAGAGTAGCCATGGCCAGCTTTGCGCATTAGTGCTACTTCTGTGGGAGTCTGCCTAAATATGGCTCACTGCCAATGTGTCTGTTTCAATAGAAAGAATTCAATTAGAAAGTTTGAAAAGTTGAACATTCTAGTTAACTCTCTCTTTCTACTTTAATCTGTTATATGTATTACCAAAAAAACACTACTTTCTGGCTAGTTTCCTTTATAAGTGATGACAACGTAGCAAGAATCTAAACAGATAGATGTCGGTCTTTAGAGTTGATTAGTCTTTAACTAAATTGGTTTGCTTCTTTGTAAATGAAGATAATCGGTTTTGTGAGAATTAAATGAGATGTATCTAACGCTCCTAGCACAGGATATGAAATCTAGGAAGCACTGAAGATATGTTAGCTTACATTAACATAGTTCTTCGGTATCTAATTCTAATTTCTTTTCTATCTTCTCTTTTTAAGGTTAAATCAGCTCCACTTACAGACTGTGACACTTATCTAGAGGAGGCGTGGGCTGTCTCCTATCTTATCCTCCATGTGGTTTAGTTTTTATTATGGAATCTTTTTAATGTCAGATGTTGCTAGGCAATTTTTTTCTGGTTTGATTAATTTAGTTCTAGCGCAAACAAAAATATGTCCAAATGGCTTGGTCTTCACTGATGTTGCTTTTCTTCCAAAATAAATAGGTTCTACTTTTGTGTTAAAAGACTTCTGATGTGGTTTCAGACCTTTACAGAGTTGTGGGTGATCACAAACTTGGTGGTTTAAGAACTTCACCACTCATCGTTAGTGTAAATATATTGAGAATGAATAACAATATATGATCAAGTACTGTAAAAAAGAGAGAGAGAGAAAGAAAAGAACTCCAAATTAATTGGAAGGGAAAATGTATGCATTGCAAATGATAATCAGACTGACTTCTTTTTGGAATTCTTTCTCTATCTAAACAGTCCATGGAAAATATGACCCTCCATCTTCAGGGGGAAATTGATAGGCCATAACATGAGCAAAACATGGAAACAGGTTATTGAAATTAACCATTCTGATGAATAATTTCTTGAGGTTTGACAAATCCATATGAGTTTGGACTAAAAGTCAGCAAAGCAAAGTATGAACTGCTTTACATTACAGTTTACCCAGAAGACAATAAAACGAAAAAATGCTGAGTTAAGAGTACTGGCTCTAGATGATCTTTTCATATTTAATTGTGAAATGTTTTCTGATTTCCTGATTCCTGTTACCTGAGTTTATTTACATAGGCTGTGGGAAATTGCCTGGATAATTGTTCCAAGGTTAATTTTTGGGGTAGCTTTCTATAAGGTTCCATCCTATTTTGTAATCACATTAAAATGTCAATGGACTTTACAGATTGCCCAATGATGTCAAAGATACAGAAATACCCACCATGGTGGGAAGAAGGAACACAGCAGTGTTATTAACAATGCTTTTGTTATTAACAGGAATATATAAGAGGGGAATTCAGTGAAAATGGCTGGCATCCAACTATACAGCTAATCTTTTCTTCAGTTGAAGTTGTGGATTCTAATCAGTGGCTCAGAAGGAATGAGGTTGGTGAATCTCACAGAAGAGTTTTTGAGAAACTTTTATTACACAAAAAGCTTTTGAATGAGGAAGTAGGCCTTTAAATGGGATGGCCTCTCTCAGATATTTTGCTCATTTCCAGTAAGTCCTCCTCAAAAATGAACACTGCTTCTAACTGAACAATCACAGTATTTCAACACACTCAAGGCAAACTGGGTAGGGAAAGCTGAATTATGATGAAAGCCTGTACTATTATGACCTTTCTCATGACCATAATTGATGGATGTGCCCCTAAAACACTTTGCAGGGCTGTTGATATATTTAGAAATGCGCCTGTGACTCATTATGCCCATAATTTGGCAGTAAATAGGGGAAGATTACCCCAGTGGCTATGGAGACAAGTCATTGTATAAGGATGTGGTTCTTTCCTGTGTAATCACCTTTTGTAGAATGTACAGTTTTTGAAACTGTACAGGCTGGGCTCAGAATTTCATAAGCCAAACTGTATTTTTTATCAGTATAAATATCAAAATAATCAAGATCAAAATATTTCAATATCCCTTCTAGTATGAATGCAAGTGAAAAATGCTAAAAAAATCTTTTACTTAAAAGCTTATACTGACCTTTGGCTTCTGCCTCAGATGTAGAAATGTGGAGAGTGTCACTTCTATTCCATCAACTAGAAGAAGCTGGATAAACTATAAATCTTGATTTTTCTTGAGCCTAGAGAAGTAGGTTTATATGGTATCCAGCTAGTCTAAAGCCTAAGAAGAGATGGATATATTTAAGGAGAGAGGAAATATAAGCATGGGCTTACTAGTGATAATAGAAGAATGCCAGGACTACCATACAAGTGGATAAGAAATATCCAGTTAAAATTTTTAATAAATTCCTAAAATCCAAGAGTGGGCCATATGAAGATACAGAACCCCTGGAAATTGCAGATGTAAGGAGAATTTATACCATCTCAGCTATTCTTCTCTATGACTCTGTGATTCTCCACTATTAAAACAAAGAACACCTTTCTTGCCAAGGGTAGCAAGAACCAAATAAACATCAACAGCAGTCTACCACTGTGGGAGTGTCAAGAATGAAGAGAAACTTTCTCTGAAGTCTAGGTACACAGAGAAGGTCTACTGCTAAGGATGGAACAGTAACATTAAGAACAATTCACAGGCAAATGGGACCCCACCCTAAACACAAGGTAATGCAAGAGGAATTTGTAGCCAGGGATACAGTCAACGAACCCATAGCAACAACCAAACTCAAACCAAGCTCACTTTTGAGTAGGTTGACCTACCACCCTACCATAACAGCCTAGCAGAACACAGATAAGCCCATTTCCAAGCATGGTACTAGTTATCTCACTAGAATTTTCCAAAAATAATGAAGGATATCCAATGTGCAGATCCCAGAATCTCAGAGGTTTCCAAGCAAAATAAACACAATTAAAAAAAAAAAAAAACCCGGCCATATACACAGGTGTTAAAAACCCAAAAGAAAAAGAAAAATCATATAACGAGAATGAAAAGGCCACATTACGTATAGAGGAACAAAGGTAAAACTGCCAACAGATTTCTCATCTGAAAGTATGAGAACAAGATTGGTTGAAAGAAAAAAAATTGCAAATAAGAATTTTATACACAATGAAAATATCCTTCAAAAATGAAGCCAAATTAAAGAATTTTTCAGATGAAGATGAGCAAATTAATTACCAGTACACAAAACATTATCAAATGTAAAAAGGGGTTCTCCAGGCAGAAAGACGGTAAGACAGAAATTTAGATTTATATCAAGAACTAAAGATCTCTGTGAAGTGGTTAAAATGAAAGTAAATACAAAAGATTCTTCTTATCTTTAATGCCATAAAAGAAAGTTGACTGTGTAAAGCAAAAATAGTACAAATTTATTGTGTGTTTATAAAATATATAAAAGTAAAATCTATGGCAACAATAACTCAAAGACTGGGAGGATGGAAGTCAAAGTATACTGTTGTTGGTAAGGTTCTCAAACCTATACATTAAGAGGTATAACATTATATGACTATAGACTGCAGTTAATTAGAGATGTATATTGCCAATGCTATGGCATGAGATAAAAACATTTTTAAATAGTAGTAAAAATAGTAATTCAATAATGGAGATAAGTAAAATGGAAATTTTTAAAATACTCAGGGTCATGATACTGAGCCCTGCTTCAGTCTCCACACTGGGCGTCGGGCATGCTTAAGATTCTCTCTCTCCTTCTTCCTCTGCCCCTCTGTGCAACACCCCCTCCCCGCCCTGCTTGTGTGCAGGTGCACACACTCTCTCTCTTCCTAAAAAAAATAATAATAATAATAATAATCAAAAAACATACAGAAAAAGAAGAAAAAAGGAACAAAGAAAAAATGAAAAAGGAAACAAGCAAGATGGTAGATTTTAATCCAGCCACACTAATAATTATACTAAAGGAAAACAGTCAAAACAAGCTAAATAAAAATCAGATTCTTAAAGGAGAAAAAAAGCAAGATGTAAATACATGCTGATTACAATAAAAGCAGTTTAAATTTAAAGACTCAAATAGGTTAAAAACAAAAGTATGGAAAAGATACACCATACAGACACAAACCAAAAGAAAGACATAGTGACTCTGTTAATGTCAGACAAAATGGATTTCTAGGGTTAAAGAGTGACATTACAATCCTAAAAGTATATGTGCCTAACAACAAAGATTCCAAATGCAAGTGCAAAAACTGATAGACCTAAGAGCAGAAATGGACAAATCCACAATTAGAGCTGGAAATTTAAATGTTCCTCTGTCTCTGTCATTGATAAAATGCGTAGCAAGAAAATCAGTGAGAATATGGGACCTGAACAAAAACTAGCAACCAGCCTGAAGAAATTAGTGTTTATAAAACAAAGCATCCAACCACAGCACAATATCCATTCTTTTCAAGTTCACAAGTAATATTCAACAAAATAGACCACATTTGGGCTCATGAAACAAATCCCAACCAATTAATAATAATTAAAATCATATAGAGTCTGTTCTATGATACTAAAATAATCTAGAAATCAGTAATGAAAAGATATTGAAAATTCTCCCACACATTTGGAAATCAAATAGACATAAATATTATAAATAACTCATGGGTCAAAGAGAACATAAGAGAATTTACAGCATTAAATATTTATATTAGAAAAGAAAAAAAGGGCTCAAATCCGTTATCTAGCTTTTAGTTTAAGAAACCAGAAAGAGGGGAACCTGGCTGGCTCAGATGGTTAAATGTCTGCCTTTGGCTCAGGTCATGATACCAGGTCCTGGGATGGAGCCCCAAGTCAGGCTCCTGGCTCATCAGGGAGTCTGCTCCTCCTCTCCCTTTGCCTCTCCCCCTGCTCATGCTCTCTGTATCCCTCTGTCTCAAATAAATAAATAAAATCCTTAAAAAAAAAAAAAAGAAACCAGAAAGAGGACAAATTAAACCCAAAGCAAGTAGAAGAAAATTATAAAAATGAGAAGAGAAAAATCAATTAAATATCTAAAGGAAAATAACAGAAAGAATCAATGAGACTAGGTTTTTAAAAAGATGAATAAAATTAATAAACCTCTAAGCAGATTGACCAAAGACAGGGGGGAGAGGGAGAAAGTGATACCAAGGTAGGGAGGATATATAAATATCAGTAATCCAACAACTCAAAAGGAAGGGACAAATTCCTTGAAAGACCAACTGCCAACATTTACTCAAGAACAGACAATCTAAATAATTATACGTCTCTTACAGAAATTAAATTTGTAGTTAAAAGTTTCCAGCAAGAAAAACTCTAGGACCAGATGAACTGATTGGCAATCAGTTCTGCCAAATACTTAAGGAAGAAATAATATGAATCATACCCCAAATCTCCCAAACACTAGAGAAGAAGGGCACACTTTCTAACTCATGTTATGAGCCCGGCATTATCTTGATACCAAAAGCAGATGAAGAAATTGAAATGAGTCGAAAACTACAAACCAATATCTATCATCAACGTAGATGTAAAAATCCTCAACAAAATCTTAGCAAATAAAGTCCAGCACTATATACAAACTATGATAATATATCATGACCAAGTGTGGTGGTTCTGGGAACACAAAGCTGGTTCAACATTAGAAAATCAATCAGTGTGATTCATTACATGAAAAGACTTATGAAGAAAACCATACAACTATCTCAATTGATGCAGAAAAATAATTTGATAAAGTTAATCATCCATTAATCATGAAAATTCTGAGACATCTAGGAATAAAAGAGAATTTCCTCAGGCTGACAAAGTACACTCATGAGAAGAGTACAGCTAAATGATAATTAATATAGAAAGACTGAATGGTTTCCCCCTAAGTTCATGAAAAAGTCAAAGGTAACTACTCTCACCACTTCTATTTAACACCATACTGGAAGTTGTAGTTAGTGAAATAAGGAAAAATAAATGAATGAAAGGTGTAAGAATTGGAAAAGAAAAAAAATAAATAAGGCTACTATTTGCAGACAACAAAGAAAATCCGGTAAGAGTCTACAAAAACTCTAGTAGAGTGTCATAGATCCAGGCCAATAAGTAAATTCAATTTCATTTTCATCTATTTACAATAAACAACTGGAAATTAAATTATTATAGTAAAATATTTTCTGAAGTATATTTAGAATAGCTCCAAAAAGCATAAAATTATGGTGTCTAAATCTAACAAAAGATGATCACTATCTATATGCTAAAAATTACAAGATCTGATGAAGGAAATGAAGTAAGACCTAAATAAATGGAGATATATACCATATTCATGTAATGGAAGACCAAATACTGTTGGAGTGCTCACACTGCCTGATTTCAGGACTTTCTATAATGCAGTACTATCAAAAAAGTGTGGTATTAATTATATCAAAGGAATAAAATAGAGTCCAGAATTTTGCCTACACAAATATGGCCAATTAATTTTTCACTAAAGATGCAAAAAGAATTCACATAAGAAAGATTTGTCTTTTCAACAGATGGTGCTAGAAAAATCGGATGTCAGTATATTAAAAAATAGTAATTCCTGACCCTTATCTTGCACTACACACAAAAATTAACTTAAAATGGATTATAGAATTCAATGTAAAACTGTGAACAGTAAAATACCTAGAAGAAAACAGCAAAAAGTATTTGTGAGGTGGGTTAGGCAGTGATCCGCCAAATACAAAACCAAAAGCCAAACCGTTAAAAAAGAAATTGATAAACAGAAATTTATCTAAAATATAAACCTGTGTTCTTCAAAATACACTGTTAAGAAAATGAAAATACAACTTGATAAAACATTTTGACAGAGAAGTTAGGTAAAGAACCTGTATCTAGAATATGTAAAGAATTCTCAAAACTCAGTAACAATACAAAAGCAATTTTAAAAAGTAGGCAAATATTTGAACAAAGAAGACATACAAATAAATGGCAAATAAGCACATGAAAAGATGCTCCACATCACTACTCGTTAGGAAAGTACAAATTAAAACAATGTGATAACACTATACCCCCATTTGATTGAATAAAACACAAAAATTAAAAAACCCACAAAACTGACAATATCCACACTGACAAGAATGAGAAAAAATAAAAGCTCATGCATTGCTGGAAGGAATGCAAAACGATACAGCCACTTTGCAAACTGGTTTTGCAGTTTCTTTTGAGTTAAACATACATTTACCACATGATCCATCAATCTTTTTCATTTTTTACCCAAGAAAAATAAAAATTCATGTTCCCACAAAAATGTATACACAAATATTTATAGTGGCTTTATTCATAATCACCAAAAACAAAGAAAATACCCCAAATGTTGTTCCCCTGGTAAATTCACAAATAAACTGTGTTAAATCCATATAATGGAATAACACTCAAAAAGAAAAAGGTACAAACTACTAACATACACAACAAGAATGACTATAAGCAGAAGTAAATTTGGGAGCTCTTAGAACTGTTCTAAATCTTAATTTGGTACTACATACATTTGTCATAGCTCATAAAATAATGTACTAAAAAGAGTCAATGTCAGTTGTTAGTGTATGTATAACTCCATCAAACTGACCAAACATGCATACACACACACACACATACACACACACAGAGGAATGAACTAAAAGGCCTCTGAGATTATTTCAAGCCTAGCAAATCCATATTAATGAACATGTTCCAGAAGACAGACCCTATACTAACAGAACAAATCTAATACAGGATGTATCTAAAGTGCTAAGAACTGAACCAGTCTGATGATGATGATGATTAAGCTAAATTTTATAGCCTTTAGATTCCCCCCAAAAAATATGTTCATAAGAATATTCTTATTCTTCTATTTTTACTCTTCTAAAATGCCCAAGTCATATAAATACAGAGAACAAACTGATGGTTGCAAGAGGGGAGGGGGGGATGGGCAAAATGGGTGAAGGAGAGTGGGAGATACAGGCTTCCAGGTACGAATAAATAAGTCACCGAAATAAAGGGCACAGCAGAGGGAATATAGTCCTACACTTGTGGTGAGCAGAGCATAAGGTAAGGAGATGTGGAACCACTATGCTGTACACATGAAACTAATGTAACATTGTGTGTCAACTATACTTAAATTTAAAAAATTACAAATAAAATGAAATTAAATTCCAGGTCATCCCTCATCATCCAGATTGTCATTTCCATATGGCTTTGTTTTTTCCCTAATTTGACCCACTTCTTCCTTGCTCATACTCATCTTCCTTGTTCTTCTCTGTTCTCGGACACTCCCATCTGTCATCAGCAAAATCCCCATGTATCCTCAACTTCCTATGGCAATGTTCCCTGCACCTCCTTGCTGCATCTGAAATCTGGATTTCCTTGATGTCACTGTTTCCCCTACAGCCTTCTCACCCTCTTGCTGTTTTATCTCCAAACCCTTGTGCCACCCAATCAGTAAGTACAGTAGTTGTAGTCCCTGCTTTTACTGTTGCCTCCAAATCATTGTTCTTTCCATCTCAAGAAAAAGCTTTCAGCAATCTAAGTCATGCCTGGGATTGTAGCACCCAGTATTTCTCCTTGTTGCAATCATCTGCAGAGATCCTTCGGACTACCCCTCATCTCTTAAAGAGTTTAGCTCCTGTCTGTCTCTCTCTCCATCACCGGTCTTTACACAGTTCTTGTGATCTTCATATCCCTGTAGAAATCTTTCTGTTACCATGGCTTTGCAGTTCCTTGACCACCTCACCTCCAGTGATCTTGTTCTCTCTGCCACTCACTTCCTGGTCATACTTCCCATGATCCTTTCCCCTCTCACCATCAGTTGATGACCTGGTTTCCTATTTCACTAAAATTAGAAAAAATAAGAAAAGAATTTCCTTATTCTTCATCCACTGGTCTACCCACCTAACTCTATCTTTGCCTGTGTACTCTCCCTTCCCTGCTGTTCTCCCAGATAATCTACTGTTCTAAGCCCACCCCTCCAGGTGAAACTAGTTCAACTAGTTTTTAGCACAGTGCATGGGAACTAGTTTTTAGCATGTGCTGAAGGACATCATTCTTGCAACTGGCTACTATCATTGTTGGAATTAATCAACATTTCATGAACCATCCGAACATAATCAATTTTCAATTTCCTCTGCATGGATTACACACTTCATGCATTTCTTCTCTTCATCCGGACCATCTCCTTCCCCATAGTCTCCACTCCTCCCTGGCCTGCCAACTGAAGCAACTTTAGTGTTTTGGTGATCCAGGTTAAATTGCACCTGTAGATATTTAACTTTCTGGCTGCAGGCTGCCTGTCGGCATCCATCCCTAAAGGCCATAACAAAGCAGTAGAATATAAACAGATTCTGTGCTGGGGTCATTATTTAACTCCATTTATGAAGCAGGCACTCTGACATTAGAGATTCTGTGCCCTACCCACCTCCGTAGATCCCAGAGACTTCCACACTCACTCTGCTTTAGCCAACAGTGCCCTGACTTGACACACTGCTATTGTTCTCCTTGGCTGGACTCCTGCCAGATCAGTGCTAACTCTGTTCCAGCCAAGTAGAGTATGTCCACTTTTCAAAACAAATTAAGAAGCATTATGTCACATGACAAGAGATAAAAACTGGAAAAACAAAAAGTATTTAACAAGTGATCTCTTCCCCTTCCAAGAACCTGCCTACCTAGTGCCTTCTATTTCTCTCAGTTTTATATGAACTCGTGCGGCCTTGGCAGAAAGGAAAGGCCATGCCCAAGAGCACTTTGCAACATACTTCCCAACTATGATTCAGGTCCCACAAACCCTAGATATTAAACTCCCAACTCGGCATAGGGCAGTGTTCTGTACCAACAACCTGTCCTCTTGCCAAGAGTATAGGCCTACTGTTCCAGATACGCAAAGGATGAGCTCTGTCCTGTAACAGATTGTTCTGGCAAACAGAATCAGAATGGCCCCTTTATTATCAATCAGACCACACACACTGGCAGGAAAGTCTGGACCCCAGTGCTGGGCTACAACTGGCTCATTTAGCAGCCTGCTTTCGGAGTCCTTTCCCAGGTGAGACATCTCACCTCGGTTCAAAGCTGCACTTGTCATAATCAGTCTTTCATTTCCCCTCATAGACAGTATTTTCTAGACTTACCTCCATTTTTTTAAACCTCTTTTTTACTACTTCCATTTCCCTTTCTCTCCTCATATACAAATGAGAAATCCAGGAAAAGTTACTGAGCTTGCCAACTATTTTAAATATGAGATTTCTATTCTTATGTTATAAATCAGGACTCTGAGAATCAGGTAACCTGAATAGCAAAGAGTCACAAAAGAGAGGACCAGTGCTCAAATATAAACTTAGAATTCTTGCCTTAAAGTCCTCCTACTTTCATTAGACTATGCTGTTGTCAATATAGGTGATAAAGGAAAGACTCAGGGTATATTATAGTGTATGAGGTCAAGAGCACTAAGAGATAGTATAGAACTGTGCTTGGCACATAGTAGATGCTCATGCTAAAAAAAACCTGAATTACTCAATAGATACATTATTCATTGATTTCCAGATTTAATTGGCTTCATCAAATGTATTGCCACAATCCCTAAATTTTTGCTTCCCATTCATGGCAAGCATGGTCTACTGTCACATGGTAACTGTTCACATGGTCTAGCTCCTCTTAACCAGGGTCTGGTTTTCATGGGTTTCAGCACACAAATGTCAGCCAGACCCTGTAGGAAAAATGAGGTGGTAAACAAGGGACAGGCAACTCTAAAGACATATGAGACAACTGAGTGTGGCTTTTATATTTACAAGAGTTGGAAATATCTGTTTAGAAAACTTCTATAAATATATCAAAAAGCTATCTATAAAGATAGTTAAAATCTTATATTCCCACAAAGAAATGAGATTAATATCCTCCCAACTTTAAGGATTTGGAGAGAAAGAAAACTCTACTTCTAGCAGTTTCCACAATAGCCAAACTGTGGAAGTAGCCAAGATGTCCCTCGACATGAATGGATAAAGAAGATGTGGTATATATATATATATATATATATATATACAATGGACAGTTACTCAGCCATCAGGAAGGATGAATACTTAACCATTTACATTGACATGAATGGAACTGGAAGGTATTATGCTAAGTGAAATAAGTCAATCAGAGAAAGACAATTATCATATGGTTTCACTCATATGTGGAATAAAGAAACAGGGCAGAGGATCATAAGGGATGGGAGAGAAAACTGAATGGGAAGAAATCAGAGGGAGACAAGCCATGAGAGACTCTTAACTCTGGGGAACAAACTGAGGGTTGCAGAAAGGGAGGTGTGTGGGGGGATGGCCAGTAAGGAGTGCACATGATGTGATGAGCACTGGGTGTTGTACGCAACTGATGAATTACTGAACACTACATCTGAAACTAATGATGTACTGTATGTTGACTAATTGAATTTAAATTTTAAAAAAGAAAACTCTGCTTTTAAATTTAGTTTATTAATTGAAAAGTACCAGATGTTTTGTTTTTCCTATAGAAAACCACGCAATACATTGTCTTCATTAGGTAACTTGTTTGAAGTGTTCCATTAGCGACATGAATCAGCTGTTAGTCAGGTCTTTCTTCAGATTTCAAAGAGGTTAAAAAAGAGTATTTCTATCACTGATGATTCATAGTTACCAAAATAAATAACATGGCTGCAGATCATGTGTATTATATCCATCCTGGCTCTTAAGGTTTGGTTCTAACAGTTCAAGTGTAGTGGTCTCTGAGGTGTTAGGGCGTAGGTTTAATTCTATGCAGCAAGGGCGCTCCTCACACTGGACCAGGAGCTGCCTCTGGAAGGCAGACTCCATGCCTCTCCGTTGTTTCCTTGCAACAGCCAGAGCCATTAGAACATACCCCCAGCATCGAATTCAAACTCACTGAGTCAAGAGCCCTACAGAAGGGCATTAATTTTACAGTGGGGCCCCAAATGCACAAGGCTTCTTGCCCTAAATCCAGTGATATCTGTGAGAGACGAAGAGATCACTTATTCCCTGTATATTTCTACTTACTTTCCCAATGTGGCATTTAAATAAAAACTGGTGTTTATCTGGCTCAAATTCAAAGCCAAGTTAGAGTGTCAAGAGGGAGTCTTAATTTCTCAGAATATGTTTGGCTCTAGTGTGTGATTTATCAATTAGTATACCATATTTGATGAATGTGTTGCTCTAAGTAGGGAACAGGCCATTAAGCATTACACATCCTGAACCTTCAAGAGAGGGAAATAACTTTGATTTCTCTGCTCTTTCATAATTAAGATGAATCACAGCTGATGAATACATTTTCTGTATTGCTTAATACCTCCCAGATATCAGTATCAAGAACTTGGCAATGCAGGTAAAAAGATTTCCATGAGCAAGAAGCAAATGAGAAAGACTTCCTCCCTGGAATGAATTCTTGGTAATTCCTGTGGGAAACTTTCTTTTGTCCAAACATCCTTCCTCTTCCTTCGCCTTGCCCTATCCTCAATGTTTTTAAATACACCAAATATGGCTTTCTACTAAGAGCTGATAAATGGACTTAGGGGAAAAGCCACAGTACAACCCCTCTATTGTAGCCATGTAAATAAAAAGCAAGATATATTGCATAACCGCAGGGGGACATCACATCTTCCTTCTTCCTGACACAACTTGTACAGTCATTAAAAGTGATTAAAGTCTTGGGGACCCAGACACAGTCATATCTATTTTGGTACCGCTGGCTTGGTCTATCCCTGCAGCTAGAAAGGAATCACCCTCTTTGTGTAAATGTTTGCTTTGTTGGAGATTCTTAAGCAGAAATTAATAGTATACATGCTTCAGGGGTACTAAATCATCCATGATAAACAATTCCCAGGCAATGTTTAGACAAACCAAAAGTCACCCTAAGAATTGTGCACATGGATAGAACAACACTTTTGGCATCTACATACTAGGACCATCTATAAAACAAAAAGCAAAGTAGACATCTGTCAATTAACCAATTAATCTAATTAATGTGTTCTGTCAATGTAGGTGGGTAACAAATTAATGACTAGGCAAGTACGAAATCTCTACTCTGTTTTATGTGGTGTAGATACAGTTAATGAATCATGAATGTGTGATAATTTTTGCCAGCAGTTACAGAACACACTTGGAACTTCTCTGGAAATCTGCTTTGATCTCTTGTTTGAAGTCATGTGCCAGTATTCTGGACCTCTGTGACATCAACTATCACCACCTGCAGGCTATTAAAGAGCTGAAACCAATCAGGTAGAATCGACACCAAGAGACGTTTCAGTACAACACAGTCATGTGTTTAGGGAAGCTTTGTCTAGGTGTTCAGGAAGCTCAGTAAAGTTGCAAATATTTTTTGAAAATGTATACAAACACACACAGACATATATATATATATATATATATATATACATATATATATATATATATACACACACACACACACACACACACAAACACACACACACACGCACATATTATAGAGAGAGAAAAAGGAAGAAACAAAAAGACTTCTAGTTTTCCATAGTCCAAATCAGGATTAAAGCATTATTTCGGGTATTCTCAGTAAAAACTAGATATTCTATTTCTTTATAGGAATCAACAAAATGGAGCAAACTTACCTGAGGGTCCTTTGAGGTTGTGTCACTTTTCTCATTGTGCTGACCCGAAAACTTGGGAGGATACACAGTAACAAAGAAACCAATTCCATGGGACAAAAATCTTATTATGAATAACATCTTATTATAACTGACTTTGAGCCAAAAGAAAAATGTGGCTTTGGGCTGGGGGGGTGGGGTAGAGGGTGGGGAAGGGAAGGGGGGAGGAATTTATTCCATTTCTGTTGTCTGATTCACAAGTGTTGTTAAATATTTACCAGAAATCTGACAGCCGTTTAACATTTGTTAATCACAGATAACATCATTCCATTAACAACTCAATAAACTTCTTTTAGGTTGTGCAAGGTAAGTCTCACTACCTTAACACTGCTAACCCATCCTTGTAGGATAAATATTTGCTTTTGATTTCTCTATGCCAAGTTTTATGGGATCGTGTAATCTAAATCTCCTTTTGTAAATAAGGTATGCCCTCAAGAGGAGGAGAGTGCAGAATCTAAAGCCTTGTCTGCATTCTCTCTACAGGTCCTTGAATAAAGGGTTTCATGTCTCCAGAACAATAGACTTCGGGCACTTCTGACAAGTACCCCAGCAGGAATGTCTTCGAGAAATATTTCAATGACAGCTTCAGGCTCCTTTGCACACATTTTCCCACATCCTCCAGCCTGTGTTGTTGTACATCTATCAGGGCGCCCAATGGCTGAAGATTGTTATATTCCATTTTTCTGATTATCCTTACTTTTTAACAATCTTCATAGAAGTGCAGCCTAATTTCTTTCCCAGAGCCTGCATCCTATAGATCCTGATTTTCATTATTAATCTTACCCTGAGTTAGCTGGGAAAGAACTCTGATGATAGGTCATCCTGTGATGGTCACTAACTGCTGCCTGCACAAACACATCACTGAATGGGACTTGGGGTACATCTTGCTTGTATATGGAGTAGAAAGCTGCCTACACAGAACGACTTCTCCAACCAGCCGCACACACAAGTAACCTTTCCCCACTCACTGGTATTAAATTTCTATATAGAGGGCAAGTCATTTCACTAAAAACTCTTATAGCAAAGTACATAGTAAGCATGGTAACTATTTATTTATTTATTCATTCATTCATTATTATTATAAGTCTACTTCTATAAAATACTCCAGGAAATGAAAAAAATGACTCTATGCAATACTGTAGGAAATGAAAAATATCCTCATTTATGTATAAATGAATGGCATCAGGTTCTTCCTGAAAATATATTTTGATGGAAGGGGAATGAAGAGAGAATAAATTACATTTATTAAGGAAATACCATGCCCCAAACTTGGTACTAGCTGCTTTACATAAATTGTCTCATTTTCATTCCTGCAGCCATGGTAAGCTACAGATAACATTACCTTCATTTTAGAGATGAATGAACTCAGTCTCAGAGGAATTAAGAAGTTTATCCAAAGTCCCATGCCTGGTAAAAAGTATGTTTGGTATTCAAATAAGTCATTTTAGCTAAACAACATTGCTCTTGGCAGGAGAGGGGAGTGTGGTGTGCAATTTTAAAAACACATATACGCACACAAAATCTCAAACTAGTGAGGACCAGGGGTGATGAACTGAAGATCATGAAAAGCAGTCTACCTAAGATTTGAGTAAAGACAGTCTGGAAATGACCATAATATTTGGACAATTTATCCTAAGTCAGACTATATCTAACAGAATTACTCTCTGCCTTTTTCCCCATTTTACCTAAAAGGAAGAGTGTGTGTGTGTACGAGAGAGAGAGAGAGAGAGAGAGAGCGCGCGCAGGGAGGGGAGAAAAAGAGAGAGAAGAGAAGAGAAGAGAAGAGAAGAGAAGAGAAGAGAAGAGAAGAGAAGAGAAGAGAAGAGAAAAGAAAAAGAAAGGGAGAGAGAGGGGGAGGGAGGGAGGGAGGAAAAAAGGGGAAGGAAGAAAGAAAACTAGACTCTTGGTTCGTTTAAAAAGAATGAGTTAAACTCCCCTACAAGTCTTTACCCAGATAGTGTTAAAATAAATATTCCAGGAAAGATTCAGAATTAGAAAAGCCATAAGTGACACAATTGTCATTTCCAGCATTTAAATCAAGACTAATCACACAGAGCTCAGCGTTAGCCCAAGTCCCTTTCCCCTAGTTTTCCTCTCTCCTTGCCAATAACCAGTTTTTAATCTATTTCACAAAGGAGTCTAGGGCACTGTGGACATGAAAATTAACTTTAAAATACTTCCTGAAGCATTACCAGAAATCATATTTTCAATGTCTAAATGATTTGCATTGTTCTCAGTTTCCAAGCTGTGCCCAAGACCACAAAGATAAATGGGGCATTGGGACAACCATGTGAAGGACTATGTTGCAACATGAAATAAGTATACTGTTCAGCGTGAGTCATTTGAAAATAGAAAGAAGAATGGCTAGAAAAGGTAATGCTTCATGACAAGAATACTTCCAATAAGACCCAGGAACTTGTCTATATTCACATTCAGGTCAGGAAATACCACATGAGTGAAATGTTTGAGAACCAGCTGACTATGGATCACCCTGATTCAACAGCTCAATTACTCCGACCTTAAACTCCATAGCACAATCCGTGGTTCTCTACTTCAGCTGCACAACAGAATCACCTGAAGAGGTTTTGTTTTGTTTTGTTTTGTTTTGTTTTGTTTTTTGTTTTAAAACAACACTGATGCCTGGGCTCCCAACACTAGACATTTGGATTAATTGGTATAGGGTGGGGGCCAGGCTCTAATATTTTTTTAAATCTTCCTAGGTGACTCATTGTGAGCTAGGGTTGAGCCCTACTATTCTAATTGTACAAAATGAACTTAGAAAGTTTATCCCCCACCCCTTAGGGCTGCCAGAACCGCCATCATGACTATCACCTGTAAGTAGTCGGGCAAGTGACTGACACTTGAGACTCAGTTTCCACATCTCTAAAATGGAGAGAAGAAGAGCTTTCAGGCATGTGCTTTAGCATGGGGCTCAGATCATCATATTTTCAAAATAAATGTATATGAGCCTAGACACTATTTTTCTTCAATCATATGCCTCTAGAATGAACAGAGAATATAACTCCTATGTGAACATATCTCTTAAATGTAACATTATTTCTTTTGCCTATGTAACTTAAATATGGCTTTACAATACCCAAATTATTCGCTTGAAAGCAGGAAAATACTATCACCTAGTATTTGTTCTATCTTTATATTCCCAAATATAGAAAAACAGTGTTTTTGATGTGATGTTTGTTAATTTTATCTATTTTGTTTAAAACTGACCGACTAGCCCTATACTTGTAGCTTCATATCAAAGTTGGTAGTCTTGGTAACAAAAATTTCCTACTTACTGGTTAGCCTTTGAATACTCTGTACCCTGTATTACTAAGAAATTCATGTCATTTTGTTGTAAGGTTGAAGAAAGAATTTAATTTGCATCTCTTTTATCTCCATTGTGCTATGTTCCTGAAACAAAGTGGATGTTTACTATATATCTGTTAAATTTATTTCCAAAGACTTACTTCAGTATCCTGATGATTAAATGATGAAACACAGACTGACCCCAACCCTTGGTATCTGCTCACTGTCAAAGATTCTAAAATCAAGCAAGTGAAAGCACCAATATTTCCTGTGCTACTGTACAGCTTAAATTTCAGAGTATTTTTTGCTTTCATGAAAGTTTTATGAAAATCTGTATTTCTATATTTTGAGGGATAGGTTTTATTTCCTTTCTATTCTGGATCTGTAATCAAATCTTTGACAAATTAGTGAGATTTTCCTCCGTGAATGTAGAAGAAACAGAAAGCCAATAAATAAAGATATTTCACAGAGGCATTTTGTCATTTGTAAAGAATTTTAGAGTACGGGGTAATTCTTTCTTTGCAAGAGAGAGAGAGAGCACAGAGAGAGGGGGAGAAGCAGAAGCAGACTCCCCACTGAGCAGGAAGTCTGATGTGGGGCTCGATCCCAGGACCCCAACATCATGACCTGAGCCAAAGGTAGATGCTTAACCAACTGAGCCACCCAGGTGCCCCCAGGGTAACTCTTTCTTGGTGAATAAATACACTGCTGTATTTTATAGAAGAGCACTCCTTAAATCATAGTAATAAAGGATAAAAGTATGACCCTACGTGACAGACAATGTTAGTTGCTACCCAATATTTAGCTCCTACACTTGATTCCCTAGGGTCGAAATGTGCCCAGACTCAGGTGATAGATTATGATTAGACTGATTCAATTTTGTTCCTTCATTTCCCAGCCTCCCTTGCAACTAGGAATAGTCAGATGATTTAATCTGGCCACAAAATGTAGAGGGAAGTCTGCCAGTAGACTTCTGACATTTTTGTGTACCTGTTAAAAAGGCGCAGACACTGAGGCATCGTCTATATGTTCTATATGAGTCTATATGTGTTCTACAAAAAGAAAAGACCATAAAATTAATTCAATAAATACAAAAAAGGGCCTTGACTAAATTTAACAACCCTGCATTCTAAAAACTCTCAGCAAACTAAGAAAAGAAAACTTCTTCAAGGAAAACCTTAAATATTTATAAGATACGTAAGTGGCAAATATAAAACATTGCTGAGAGAAATTAAAGACCTAAAGAAATTAAGAAATATATTGTGTTAATAAAGCAAAAGATTCAGTATTGTGAACATGTCATTTCTTCAAGTAGATCTAAAGATTCAACACAATCCCAACAAAAACCACAGAAACCTTTTTTTGTAGAAACTATGAAGCAGATTCTCAAATTTCTATAGAAATGCAAATGATCTAGAACATATATTTTTCAAAAAGATCAAAGCTATAGAATTTACGCTATCTGATTTCAAGACTTTATTATAAAGCTTCAATAATCAAGAGAGTATGACTTAAATATATACATACAGATGAATGGAACAGAAGAAAAAATACATAAATACAGGCAGGTCATATGTGGCCAATTCGCTTTTTTATAAAGATGTCAGGGATTCAATAAAAAGGGGATAATCTTTTCAACAAATGGTTCTCGACCAACTGAAAATCCCTATGCAAAAATAATAATAAACCTCACAACATACATAAAAATTAACTTAAAGTAACTCATAGGCCTACATGTAAAGCCTAAAATTACAAAACTTCTAGAAGAAAACAGAGGAAAAAGTTCTTTCTGTCCCTGAGTTAGACAAAGATTTATTCTTACAGGGCACAAGAAGCAAGAACTATAATAGAAAAAAAAAAGAAGAAATTCTATTTCATCAAAATTTAAATATTTAAAAGCCACTGTTAAGAAAATGTAAGTGCAAGCCATAGATGGAGAGAAAAATGTTTGGGAAAACCTGTATCTGTCAAGAGCTATGAAGGGTCTGAAATTTTATACTAGCAAACCGACACATTAGCCTGCCATGGTTTCCCGGATGCTAGCAGAAGACCTAAGACTCCTGCACAGCAAAACTTACAGGAGTGACATGCAGCTGGGTCCCAGGGAATGCTGCACGTGGAGAGGGTCTGCATCACACCTCAGTCATTCCAAGCTTAGAAAAGCCCATTTTTTTTTTTTCAACAGCAGCAAGCAAACCTGGGAGATACTCTTTGTTACCTTAGCAAACAAATTTTCCCTTCCCCAAAGGAAGACACTATATCAACTTTCCAAGGTTTTTTTGCTTTACAACAACGTTTAAAAACAGAGTCTGGAATAATAGGCGTCAGTGTCTCTGCTCATAAAATCTGCAGAAACATGAGAATTCTAAAGAGAATTATCTCCCAAAAATATCCAATGAAGAAAGTATGTCCAGAGCATATAAAGAGTTCTCAAAAGTCAATAATAAGACCAACAATTCACAATTTTAACAAAATAATTGAACAGACACTTCACCCAAAAGAGAGATAGATGGGGAAAAAAGCATGTGAAAAATATTCAACATTAGTCATTGGAAAAATATATGTTAAAATTCACAGTATAAAACCCCAACCCAGAGCTAAAAGAGGTTAAAGAGCTAGAAGAGCTAAAAGTTTTAAATAGCAAGCGCTGGTGAGGATGTGGGGCAAATGGAAATCACAAACACTGCTGTTAGCAATGCAAAATGATACTTTGGAAAATAACCTGGCATTTTCTTATAAAGTCAAACATATCCTGACCACTCGACTCAATTCCACTCCCAGCTATCTCACCAAGATAAATACAAACATATGTCCACACAAAATGTGTATGCTAAAGTCCACGGCAGCTTTATTCATCATAGACAAAACCAGGATGACGAGCACTAAATTCCCCCTCGAACTTCCTGTGTTCTTGCAAATAGAGGCAGTGACTGCTTTTGTTTCCAACGATCTCTGTGCTGAACGAACATAGAGAACACATATAGACTCATATAGAACAAACAGCCTTGGAAGATAGAGTTTCCCCCTCTAAGTAAAGGATGGTTATATTTTGCTATACAATACAAAAAAAGATAATGTCTTGGGGAGCCTGGGTGGCTCAGTTGGTTAAGCATCTGCCTTCTGTTCAGGTCGTGATCCTGGGGTCCTGGGATCGAGCCCCAAGTCCGGCTCCCTACTCAGCAGGGAGTCTGCTTCTCCCTCTCCCTCTGCCTGCCGCTCCCCCTCTTTGTGCTGGCTATCAAATAAATAAGTAAAATAAGTAAATCTTCAAAAAAAAAAAAAAGATAATGTCTGCCTCTGGATCAAAAGACAGGCTTACTGCCCATAAAGAAAAGAAAAAAAAAAAAAAAGACTTGAGTTCCCTAAGCTCAGAATTTCTCATCTATAAAGCAACGATCACCTGGTCCTCTACATGGCAACCTCTGCAAATAGTGGCCAGGAAACAGACACAAATGTTAAGATTCTGACTGTGCTGTTGCCATGAGAAATACATTATCCTCACTCAGTGGCCCAGGAAATTCATGTCTTTATTGTAAATAAAGGATCCAGGAAACTGTGGCAGCAACTGGTTAGCTTGGTGGGTAGGGGTAACCATTCACGATTCTTGACCTTAGAAACAACCCAAATAGCTACCAAAATATGGGTATATCCGTGAAATGTAATCTTAGTCAACAATAAAATAGAGCTAACTGATACATGTACCAACGTGGAGGAATTTTAAAAGCATATATGCTAAGCAACAGGAAAACAGAACAGAATACATACTATGTAATTCCACCTAAGGTGAATTAACACAAGGTACTACAGTGAGGAAAAGCAGAGGAGTGGTCACCATGAGGACCGAGAGCCAAAGGGCATGGAGAGTTTTCAGAGTGATGGAAATGTGTATCACCATCATGGTGGTAGTTAAGTAACTATATACCTTGGTCAAAACTCATCAAATCATACCCTTGTGCTGGTGATTATAATTGTACATCAATTACACCTTAATAAAGTTTACAGAAAGGATTTTAATGTTCAGCAAACACTGAAGAGGCACACTTATTTTTTTTAGGCACATTTCGTGTGTGTGTGTGTGCCGATAGTAATTTTTTATTCCTTTATTAAGGAAGCATGTGGATATTTACTGAGTGTCTACTATGAGCAAATCACTGAGGGGGTAGTATCCTGTATTTATCTTATTGTCAGGAACAAGGTCCCAAATAGCCCTCTGCAATTTTCTCCAGGCTTATGATTTTTCTCTGACCTGCAGAAATCATGGGAATGGTCTCTCTTTAGGAAAGAGAAGTTTCCCTGGCATCCATGATCCCTGTGAACTTCTAAGAGAAAAACATGCAACACTAAGCAGAGAAAGTCCTTTCTCTCATGGAATTCACATTTTAGAGGAGGAGTGGGAGACAAGCAGATTATAAACAAATACTCAAACAAGAAAATGTCAGGTAGTGAAAACTATCATAATAAAAATAAAATAATGTGTTCTAAAGACAGTGACTTGGAGGAGCACTTTAAGTCAGGTAGTCAGTCGGAAAACCTCTGATTTACATTGAGTCCTGAAGCTTCAGTAATGGCAATTGTCTGCTGGGATGGGAGAAGGTACAAGCAGGGACTAGGAGAATAGGGGTAAAGGACAACCTACGAGGAAAACAGACTTACATTTTATTGTGTATCCTATTTTTTAGTGTTCAAATATCTGCCATATGTCTAGATAAATTTTTCTTTTAGTAAGGCAAGTTAAGGGACACCTGGGTGGCACAGTTGGTTAAACATCAGACTCATGGTTTCCGCTCAGGTCATGAGCTCAAGGTCATGAGACTGAGCCCCAGATAGGGCTCCAAGCTCAGGGAGGAATCTGCTTAGGACTCTCTCTGTCCCTGTTCCCCCCACCCCACTCACTTTTATGCTCTCTCTCGCTCTCTACACATAGGCATTCTGGAAAATGTAACAGAATCCAAAGGGCTTGCCAAGCTACTGAGCTCAAGGTCCTAAAGTCATCTTTGCAACAATGAATTACAGAGAAGAAAAAAGAAACTATTTATTGTTCCTGGACAGATAAATGATTCTTCACAGCCAAAAACTGAACCTTCACACCTAAGAGTAGAACTATTTGGAGAATCAATGTTATAGAATTTTCCCCATGCTTTCCCATAGATTTATAAGTAACTCAGCAGCAGAAAAAAAGGTCTGTGCTTTCTTCAGAATCTCCAAAATTTTTTTGCTGTCTACATTCACTCTCCCTTGCTACAGAACTCTATTGATTAAAAAAAGAGTTTCATCCTGGTGTCTATGACTAATAAGACAAAAAATTACTTTGTGCATGATTCAACTGACATTACTTTGGCATACTAGAAAAATTGGATCAAATAACAAAACCAAAGTGGTCAAATTTTTTTTTAAAGAATGTTTTTTTGTAAACATAAGAAATTTGCTACAACTTCCTGCCCCAAGTGCAAATATATTTTCTAATTTGTAAGGAAAATGAGAGGGGAAAAGTTACATAAAAATCATACTCTACCTGATATCATTAAAACATATATAATATACATATACTACATGAGTATTATATGTTGCTAGGTATATTATACAAGGTACTTGAAAGTAGTTGAACTATTTGTAAAACCTCTTTACTACAGAACCTGTAATCAAATAATTTTGAATAGTCTGCAGTACCTATTTATAAAGCAGGAACACCACAATTAGTAGAAAAGGAGAATCTTCATTACCAAGAAAAAAGTCACTGTTACTTAACGTTTAAGGTAAAAAGTAAGTTGAAAGAATACAAATTGTTCTTCCCAAATTCTTTCACTTAGAGTCCATCTGTTACGATGTAGTAACCACACACGTACCATGCAGCTCCACAATCTGCAAATCTCCACAAGAGAGGTCAATACATGTTACACTAGGAGTTCAGAAAGGGTAGCTGTCATTTCCAACTAAAGAAATCAGGGAAACTGTGGCAAAGCAGGCATGGGAGCTCATCAGAAAAGGACAGCCGTCTCTCTTCAGTACTGTTGGAGACAAAGGGCATTCCAGGCAGGAAGAACAGTGGGAACAAACACATGAGGCCAGATGTCCTGGGTTGATGGTTAGACTGTGGAGGACACCTGGGAACTTGTCCTCATCAGCACCCCAATTCTATCATTAAATGGTATACCCATTATAATAAACTGTTTCTGTCTCAAAAACCAATCTCCCTGAATAGCAAACCATTGTTATGTAATAATTATCATAATACTTCTTAAACAAATTGAAGTCTGGTAAATTATTATTAATCCAATTGTTGAGGCTTTTGCCCTATTTAGTTTCAAAGCCATTTTGAGTGATAATTATTGTCTTACTCAGAAATTTATTTCTCACAGTTCTGGAGGATGGAGTTTGAGATTGGGCCAGGATCCTCTGGTGCTGTCCTCTTCCAGGCTGTGGAGGGCTGACTTCTCACTCTGTCCTCACATGGCAGCAAGAGGACCAAAGAGATCTCTGGGGTCTCATTCCCAGTGGGCACTAACTCCATTCATGACGTTCTACCTTCATGACCTAATTACCTCCCAAAGGCCCCGCCTCCTGATACCATCACTGGGGTGTAGAATTTCAACACATGAATTTTTGAGGGGCACAAACATTTAATCCACTGCAATTGCATTTTTAAAAGCACCAAACCTGTGTAGGATCATTGGATTGTACTGGAAGAACTCTGAGACAGTCAGCTTTGCATTT
The DNA here is from genome assembly GCF_002007445.2 of Ailuropoda melanoleuca. Taxonomy (NCBI): domain Eukaryota; kingdom Metazoa; phylum Chordata; class Mammalia; order Carnivora; family Ursidae; genus Ailuropoda; species Ailuropoda melanoleuca. The sequence goes on from NC_048218.1 coordinate 156,341,083, forward strand.
TAGAGATAAGGAAATGGAAAGATCCAATGAGTTGCCCAAATTTAATTATTATTTTTTACTTAACAACTGCTTACATAGAATATTTCAGAATATCCATTCATTTAGTCCTCATAACAATCTTGATGTAGGTTCCATTGTGATCCCCGTTTTACAGATGAGGAAACTGAGGCACAAAGAAGTTCAGAGACTTCTCCTTTTCGGTGGCAAAGCCAAAATCAGTTTCCAGGCTGGCTCAGGTAGACTCTACATGTTAGGTTACTAACCACAGCGGCAGGGTCAAGGCCAGACCACACGATTCCTGACTCTCGATCCCATTTTACTCCCACTTTAAAATTTCTATTCCTACACAGCCAAGCCAGGTTTTTCCAGTCCCAGTCACTGAGGTTTTTGCTATCTCTGTATCAAAATGCTTCACTTACACCACAAATTTTAGAGTTGATCGTGTTCCTCATTTTCACAGATGGAATTTTCTCTCTCCTCAGCCACACTCACTCTGCCTCTCAGTACAAGCAAACCATGCCTAGTTAAGCCACAACAAAAAAGCTTCAGCCTTGTGCATGCCTTAAACAAGCAAAAAGGGACGGAGAGCAAAAACAGCCACATGCAATGTCTGATTTTATTTGTCCTGGAAATGAAGGAGTAGAAAGCAAGCTGCCTGCACCTGTCCATATAACTCACAGCACAAACGCTTGGTGTCTTTCATGTTTCGGTCCCCTCCCTTACAGGGGCCACAGCTGACGAAAGAAGCAAGGCCCTTTTCCATTTCACCTTCCATACTCAAGGATGCCATTTCATCCTGCTCAATAAGAAGCTGAAGGGCATTTTTTCCAGAGTGGTTTGCTAGGCTCCACAACTGGAAACAGGAGAGAAGTATCCACATTCTAAAAAGAACATCAACACCTCCAGACTCCTGCAATACCTGCAACTCTTGCCAGGTCTTATGAAGAGGTGGCAAAACCAGGCTGAGCACACTCCTGCTCACCCCGACTTCTAGTCTGTGCACTGTGGTTCTCAACCTTGACTACACAATAGAATCACCTGGAAGCTTGCAAATCTGATGCCTAGATGCCTCTCATAGAATTATTTATTGGGCTGAGGCACCACCCTAGGCAATTGTCTTTTTTTAAAGTTCCCCATGTGGTTCTAATTGCAGGCAAGGTTGGAATGACCATTACACAAGAAACAAAGGACGGGGGGGTGCCTGGGTGGTTCAGTCATGAAGCGTCTGCCTTCCGCTCAGGTCATGATCCCAGGGTCCCGGGATCAGGCCCCGCATCAGGCTCCCTGCTCTGCAGGAAGCCTGCTTCTTCCTCTCCCACTCTCCCTGCTTGTGTTCCCTCTCTCGCTGGCTCTCTCTCTCTCTCTGTCAAATGAATAAATAAAATCTTAAAATAAAAAAAAAAGAAAGAAACAAAGGAGGAGGTGGAGACATTGGCCTTGAATACATAGTGAGAAGGAATGCCCCTCTTCCAAGTGGGAGGTGCTTTTCTTCTCTGAAGATTAAGAAGGTGGTTAGGAACAACTTCAAGAGGACTGTCCTACAAAAAAGGATGGCTATTTGTAGGTAAGCTTAGCCTCCGCCTATTTGAGCAAGGAAAAAAAAAAATGAGAATGGCATTATGGTGGAAGGAGGACACTGTTGAAGTAAAAAAGATGCTTGATTTCCTCAGTGCCAAACGGACCATGCAGATATTAGCTGTGCTCCAGCTGTCTCTTGTGGAGCTTCCAAGAAAGCTGTTTACCAAGTGCTGGCTTAAGGCTGAATTGTGGCAGCAGGAGACTGCGGCTAGACTGCTGGGGGGGGGTGGATTGGGGGGCTGGAAAGGATGGGATTCCAACATCAGAGAGTAAGGTAGTGGGGAGACCACACGCTTGTGTCCCACAACAAGGCTGCCCATGAGATGCTGCTCGACAGAGGCACCAAAGGCCAGTACAGAAGCATCATCAACCAAGTGGGAGAAATCTAAAATAGGGTCCCTTCCCCCTCTCCCTCCTCCTATTCTAGGACACTGGGGGTCCTCTGGCCTGAGAGATGAAACAAAAAAAAAAAAATGTGTAGTTTGGATTAGATGTGAAAACTGAAAAGTGGGCTGAGTTACAGTAATCAGAAATGACCAGAAATGTGTAGAATCCACCCAAGATGTTGAAGTCAAAAGTCTTCCAATCAGGCACCTGGGTGGCACAGCGGTTAAGTGTCTGCCTTCGGCTCAGGGCATGATCCCGGCGTTGTGGGATCGAGCCCCGCATCAGGCTCCTCCGCTGTGAGCCTGCTTCTTCTTCTCCCACTCCCCCTGCTTGTGTTCCCTCTCTCGCTGGCTGTCTCTATTTCTGTCGAATAAGTAAATAAAATCTTTAAAAAAAAAAAAAAAAGTCTTCCAATCAACAAAGTTGAAGGCAGAATTGGAAGAAAAAAAAAAAAAGTCACATGAACTTCTCAACTGAGTTTTGAGTCCCAACTACACCTGTTGGATTTGCAAGCCCATGCCAATGTTTCCAGAGGCAGTGCATTTCTGTGCGAGTAAATGGGCATGTTCACCAAATGACACAGCAGTTGGTGTTATTCAGTAGCTGTAGCAACAGCACTGGTGTGCCACTGAAGCACCCTTCACAGCGAATGAAGGAACTATGGACAGATGCCCTGAATCTGGCTCCTTTACAATGTGGTATAAGCCACAGGGCCATGGACTAGTGAGCCAAAGGGATGCTGACTTAGCTGAGCGAGAGAGGAAATGCTCACCCAGCAGTGATGCTGATCTCCAATCTCCTGCAACGTATAGAGGTGTCCATCTTCAATTTTCTCACGTAAAATATCTGAATGATATCCATCCACCACAGCTGACACATAACCTACTGAATCAATGTTCATGGAACGTCATTCTTGATAAAACACTCTTAGAATAAAACTCTACTCAAAAGCCCCCCATTTAAGTGGGCATAAGTATCAAAAGGACTTGAGTGAAAGACTATTTCACAGAGAAGCATCCATATGGCACAGATGTGGAGAATACTCAGTGCTGTACCTCCCTCCAGATGAATGCTTGTGGTTTCCTGAGAAATTTTTAAGCACAGTTCATACTAATAACAGCCATATATCATCTATATAATCTTGTTTAAAAACAGCTTTGTTTGATGATTCTTAAGCATTCAGATTTAGAAATATGTAGCCCATTTAAAGAAGACAGTAAAATAAACTGAATGGGGCCCTGAATGAGGGAATTAGTAACAAGACTAGGTCCAAAACTACTTTTCTTTTTAGAAGGCAATTCAGAGCTGGAGGTGTGGGGAGAGAAAGAGAATGAATCCAAGGGCTTAAGAACTATGCAGTAGGCCACAGCAAGAATAATTAAGGGTTGCAGAGCAACAGGGAGCCTTCCAGAAGAAAAATCACACCTCTCCTTTGAATAGAAGTTAGGGATAGCTGGAAAGGCATCTTGAAGCCATAAAAGTCTCCAATAACAATAAATACTAAAGACCTTCATTTAAGATAAAAGAAAAAACCTTAAATACTCAGAACTTGTATCAGTTATTACTTTCGAAGTATATCCTATGTTCTATACTTAGGAATGTGCATTTCTCTGACTCTAAGTTAGGTATCACCAGAAAGCAAAAGAAGCTCATCAATATACTCAATTTCTTCATAAATAAATACATAGAAATAGCAAAGTCAAGTGCTTCTTGCTTTCTATTTTTGGTTCCAGTTATCCTTACCTGAAGAAAACCTATTCTTGAGCACCAACACTTCAAATCACTTTTAATTGAAGATGTACATCAAAATCAGCAGGGAACTTTTTCACACAAACTCATGTTTGTTTCCCAATTGAAACCACATGAATTAGAAACTTCAAGGGTGGGTAGGGCCCAGGAATGTGTATTATAACATGTTAAGTCCCCAGGGATACTGATATGCACCTCCCATTCTAACTACCAGCCATCACCATTCAACTGGTGGCAGCTACCCAAATTGTAGGCATCATCCACCAAGGAAAAATTAATCCAATAGGACAACCCTTGCCTCTTGATAAAGCTGAGAACTTTCCATTGTTTCAGTTACTAATCTCTGGCAAATTAGTCCAGACAATTTTAACTGGTTTAAATTAAGTAGTCTAAATGAATCGTGAATCTTTCCAAAAACGAGAAACAGAATTTGCTCAATAATGATTTGTTATAAATTAATCAAGCCTAGATTCTGGTCTTCAAGTCATTAGCACTTCTTTACCAATGGTCTACAGCATCTATACTTTCTGGGAGATCCAGCCACAGCAGATGACAAAATTGGTCTCTTCCTTTTAGGACATTTTTCCTAATCAATAACCAGTAATTGAGCACTGTTGTAAGAGGGTACTCTCCACGTGCTTCAAATTCAACCTCAGTGTTTTTAGGAAATTTAAAATGCAGTCTGAGGAGCAGAATGAACATATGAGAAAACAGGCAAGAGGAACAAAAGGCAGGACATAAGAGCCTGAAGTCAAACTTCAACTTCCAGGAAGGAAGCTCTTGGCTGAGCTTAATGAAGAATTTGTGGAGGACTGAGGTCGATCCTAGGGAATAGCAATAATGATGTGAGTAAAGAAAAGTTGAAAAGAGCATTCAAGCTCAATTTTCAGTTCAAGAAATATTCATTGTAGGCCTACTACATGATCAATGCTGAGGCTATCAGTAAAAAAGATGACGGGCCCCAGACATGGCCCTGAAAGGCTCATACTACATCACACCAGAGCCAGGTCTTCCTCATTTACACTGAGAGCTGTCAGGAGAACATGGCAGACTGCATGAAGGCAGCGGCTTTTTGAGATAAGACTTACATAATATAAAGATATTCAACAGGAAGAATTTGAGTAAAATGGCTTTCAAAAGAAAGGAAGCTGACAATATGTGGGGAAGAACAAGTAATCTAATTTGACAGAACATAAAAAAATTGAAGCATCTTATCAAATGTCTAAAAAAGTTTAAATATATTTTAGAGAATTCAGAATGTCAATTTTATAATTTCTATTTAATTGAATACTCAACGTACAGTCATGAAAATTTATGCTCTGTAGAATTATATAATCAAAGTTGTAATTTAGAAGGAAAATTCTGGAGGCAGCCTAAAGGCTCACTGGGAACAAGGAGAGGAAGGCCAGGAAAATTAGAGGCTCATGTAGGACCCCAAGTGAAAAACAGTGGGGTGTAACCCAGGAATAGCCTCCCCTGTAGCCACACACACCTTCTTCCTCCACTCTCAAGATTCTTCTGGGTAAAAAGACATCATGAGATTCTTCCTAGTTTAATAAGAAAAAGGATGCTCTTTGTCAACAGAGTGATACGGCCAAAACTGAATTAGGATAAATGATTACTACTCTAATAATAAAATTATCTCAATGCATTTGTTAGATTTTATTATGAACATATGGCTGGCTCTGAAAGAAAAATATTCCCATTTTTCTGATTCCAACAGGTAATAATTATGCCTCATTAGCAAATTCCCCACATGTTCATATCACCCCCTATCTGCCCCCATGTTCCTCCAAGGAGGGATACAAGCACTGAATGAACAGGGTAACTGACTTGGCTGCCTTCAACTGTAGGTCTCAAACATATGCAATTCTTTTTTTTTTTTTTTAAGATTTTATTTATGTGTTTGAGAGAGAGAGAGAAACAGCAAGAGAGGGAACACAGGCAGGGGGAGTGGGAGAGGGAGAAGCAGGCTTCCTGCAGAGCAGGGAGCCCGATGTGGGGCTCGATCCCAGGACCCTGGGATCATGACCTGAGCCGAAGGCAGACGCTTAACCACTGAGCCACCCAGCCACCCAGGCGCCATATGCAATTCTGACTCAAAATCTTGTGCTTATCCAATTGAACCACAAAATGTGCATCAATGGCAATATAAAATAAAGGCACTTGGAAGTGGGAAACATGACCCATGTTAGCTTGTAATTTGGGGAGTATATGGCAGAGGCAGCAATCATCTCAACATCGGGTAAGGCTCCCATCACCACTGAAGAAGAAAGTTTTGATGGACTACAAGAATCATAGTGTTTACTGTTACTGAACTGTGTCCCATCTTTCAAGAGGTTTTTATAATTTTATATTCTCTTATATTCTGAACAACTCCTTGTGATTCCCATTATATAGAAAAGAAAATCAAGGCAAGGAAAGCTCATCATCTCACAAATAACTAAATTGGATCCCAGGCTTTAATTTCTAGTTAACTACTTCTTCAGTTAAACTTTACTGGCTCTTCATTCAGTGCCAACTGTGATCTTCCACTCTCATCTTTGAGCCAAATCCATGTCTTCACCTGTGCATCCCTGCCTTTGATAACATGCCTAATGTCTTTTAAGGTCAGAAAGGATCTTTTGGCATATTAAAAAAAAAAAAAATTCAGAGGGTCTGATGGATGTTAAATTGCTCTTGTAAAATAACATCTTGATATGAGTTAATTGCAAATTAATGAAAAACATGAATTTGAATATATTCAAATAAAACTCATTGGTTCAAAAAAAAAAAGAAGAAGAAGAAAAATCTGCTTAGCAGAAAGCACTCTACCAACTCCCAGATACTTAAGTAATAAATCATGATAGTCCAACACATTCTGGACTGGTCTATCTCTGTTCTTTAAAGAAGGCATTTCCATGAGTGCTCACCAACCAAGCCCCTGAAAACCAGATGAAGATTTGGAAACTGTATTCCAGTCTGCATTATTGCTCTAAAAAAGTCCAGGGGATAGCAAAATTCTCCAAAAGAGCTACGAACCACCTGGGAAATGTAAAGACAGTAAACTCTGTCATTTATGAAATTAATCCATTTTCTGGTCTGCAACAGCTTAAAGTAGAAAAACTTTCATTTTTCTGAAAGTCCCCATCCCCCCCCAAGAAAAGTCCTGTAAGTTGAGCTCATCTGAGTCCAAAATTTAAATTTAGATTCAGCCCAGATGTCATGAATGATGGTAATCACTTCCTACTAGACAACATTAAGAATTCTGTCACTTTCAAAGATTAACTCATTACAGCCTTCAAAATGGATTAGGGCATTCAATGTTTAGTTATTCCTAGGTTATGCCTTAGATCATTCAGTGTTTGGAAAGTCTGGAAGCTCACCAATAATATTCTTTTTGACTTCAGAATTAAGCCAAAGAAATATAGACTCAATATGGGAGGAAAGAGTGCCATAGAAATTTTTGTGAAAAGAAAAAATATTCAGAAACTAGCATTTAAAGCATATTTTTCAGTACCACTTTGGCAGCTAAAATGACAGGTTAGAGGTAGGAGTTAGGAAGGACATCTGAGTTAGGACCTGTTTTCATTTAAGTGACAGAGACCCAACTCAAACTAACTTAAGCAAAAAAGGAAGTTGTTGATGTTTACTGGGTTAGGCTCAAGACTGAAGAAAAACAACACACCAACAACTCTGTCTCCTGGATTCTCTCTCCATTCATCTCTCCTATCTGCTCATTACTACTTCTCCTCGTATGCTGGCTTCACTCTCTTTTTCTGGAAACTGGCGTTCTGTGTTGGCAGAAGGTGTGGCTGGTAGCAGCCCTAGCTTCACATGCCCATGAGCAACAGGGCAGGATGCTCTTGGACTTCCCTTGTATCACACATTCCACTGAGACTGGTGTTAAACCTAGGGCTGGGGTAGTTTAAGTGACCACAGCTGGCTCACAAACTCTGGTAGCTAGAGACAAGACAGCGAGAGAGCTTGCTAGGCAGATAAAGAACAGTAACAACCACAGGAACAGCAACAATGACAATAATAATAGTGACCTCACCAATTTTACAATCATCCACAGGTGCAAGAGACTGTGCAGGTTTTTAGGTGTGTGCCTATTCTGGGGGACAATTGTAGAAATGTTTTTCCCTTCTCAGCACTGATCCAAAAAGTACCTTCCTTTAAAGCCAGGTGGATAGCTCACTCCACGCCCCCCACCCACGACCTTCATGCTTTCTTTCCTCTTCATTAAACTTCTCTAAAATTCCTAGTCTGTTTCAAACAAGTTAGCATTGAGTTGGTTTTCTACCTTAGATTTTGCTTCGTTTCTGAAAATAAAAATAAAATACATAAAACATACAAATTTAAAAATCTGGACGTTTATTTTTACCATGATAATGGGTGTTATTTAGTCTTTAAAAATCTACAGTAAGTTCAACTCTCTTATGTTCTTTCCACAACAGAAGCAGCTGATTGAGTGGCTGTATTCTGTATCAAAACATATGCCATTAGGGAAATTTCCCCAATTAAGTTATTCCACAATTCCCTTTTATAAAAGTAAATATGATCCTAAAAATCCCATAGCCCTTAACATATCTAAATATTTATGTAGTGAAGAGTACACGAGAAAGAGACTTAGGATGACTTTATAGTACCCTAAGTTGATTTTTTCTTTCTCTACAACAAAGCTCAATTAATTTGGCTTGAACTGATCTTTTTGCTTACAATATTGTTCATTTGATTTGGCTTCTTAGTCTGTTTCTTACCTGCTTCTACATATTAATCGCCCGTGCAGTCAACATGTTTTGGTAGTGAAACTGGCTGAAATTACTGGATCACCTTTTCTTGGATTTAATTATTGCTCTTATATTAACCCAGCCTGTGTGAATATAGGGAACCTGTTTTGTTGTCCAGGATCCCTGGATCTGATATGTAACATAGAAATAATAATATTTGCTCTGTGAGTACTTCAAAGTGACTTTATAACATCAGTGAGCTGATAGCAGCATTTGATTTATTTATAGTACTCAGAAAAAAACAATCATTTTGTACAAAACTATATCCTGAATAGATAGATAATATAAATTATGACTACTGTTATTGTCACTGTCATAAAACTCACGTAAAGCATCCTCTCCTCATAGCTGTTTATCAAAAGGAAAATAAATATAAGACTGATTCTACTTAGATTAAAATCAGGGTCGACATACATGAAAGCAACTGTTGTTAAAACATAAAAGGGATGTGAACGATAAGATGCTTACTACTACAGAAAACTTCTGGTTACTGTGTGCTGGATTTCCCAAGCTAAGATGGAAATTTTAAATATTTACTTTGCCCTCACACTTATCTAAAGCATCTGTGCTATTCAAGTATTACAACAGGTCTCCTTTGCCTCTGTGATTCTGTGTGCATACATGCGCACACGCACACCAAATGGACTGACCACGATATATTTTTAGCTATAATTAGGGAGACTGGTTTTCCTTTTCTAATGAAATTCAATGGAGTGAGAAAATCATTATGTACTAAACCCAAAAGATGATAAAGCTCCAAAATACACAGCCACAGATTCCCCGCTCCCCCAACTATATAACAAATGTTCATCTTCTTTCTTAATCAAAAACAACTCGAGTTTTTAATTTGTTATTTGGACCCGATTATAATTTTTAAAATTTAATTATATGCCTTGCAGGAAGGAACAGGAGGTCTTTAACACATTTTTAGTAAATTTGAATCAATTAAAACCATTCTTTAAAATATAATATTGCAGCAACTTATCTTCTTACCCTCATCACTCAAGATAAAATGTTAACTGAAAAGTTTGCATTTCTCTCAGAAATGACTAAAAGTCATGGGTCTCAAACTGTGGTCCCCAGACTGGGAGCATCAACATCACCTAGGAACTTGTTAGAAAAACAAATTCAGGGATTCGATCCACATGTACTGAATCAAAATCCCTGAGGATGGAGGCCGGTGCTCTGTGTTTTAACAAAAGCCCTCTAGGTGATTTGAGGACTCCTGCATGAAGAATCCTAACAGCAGGGCTGATCCCTGAGAAGTGGGCAAATTTTATTGCTCCTGTCCCATCCAGGACACTGTCTCTGAGCATCCCATCTTTCCTCCAGGATCTTGGACACTGGGGGTCTATGGGTAACAGCCTGCCCAGGAAGTGCATCAGGACCCAAATCTCCCTTTTTCCATAAAATGCTCTGACCCTATCACATTTGGTGGGGAACTCAAATTCCCACCTAGCTGTTAATGATTGTTAACGGCTTACCATGTCATGCTCTCAGGCAGATTTGCACTGTACACTCAGATCTATCACTGTCTGGGTTGGGCGATACCATGCCTGCAGTGATATCCGAGGCAGGATGTCACTGCCCGAGGACCCCTTGGGTGTTGACAAAGACACTCAGCAGCAATGTCATCACCCCACTCTCCAGTCCCACAGAGCTTCACATCTACCTCTTTTTTGTTCGTTTTTTCACTTATGCAGCAAATACTTATTGAACATCTGCTATGTACCTGGCCCTGGGCTAACTTTAGGTGCACTTTTTAATCTTTGCAATAAATATCTGTAGCAAGAAAGAACTACAAAAAGTAGAAGAGAGGTAAGTGAAGATCTCTTTAACTTTCCCCAAACTACATCTTACAGTGATACTGCCCCTCCCTCTGTTTTTCACTGGCAGCCCCAATCAGCTGACTTTTTGCATGCCACATCTAAAAAGTTTTATTTTTTGATTGCCCCAGGATTTTTTGAAGGGCCCCAGGATTAAATATAACTAAATGCTACAGTGGAGCCCACAGATAACTGACCTGCAATTAACACACATCTAAGCTATGAGGCCATTGGCTGTACAGTCTTTTCCTACCATTTGGCTCTCCACATCACTTTCATTAACACAGAAATAGTAAAATTCTAGACATTATGCAATTAAGTTTTTGGACTCTCTTATAGGATTATGGTACAGTTTTACTTATAACTCAAATGAAAGGAAAAACCTGACCTCATGGCTAATAAACAATGAAAGCACATACCTTTTCCCTGGATTGTTGGAATATGGCTGAATGGTTTCTGACAAAGGCGGTGACTTCCAGCTTTAGAACAGTATATATACTGAACAAATCCTTGTGGTTTTTTACCCTAGACAAATCACTTTTCCTTAAATTATCTCCAATTCTCTTTCACCTATGCCTTGATAAAAAGTTAGAAATTCTCTAATGAAGCAGTTCTCAAAGAGTAGTCAATCATCACTACCAATATGACCTGGAAATGCTGGTGGTTGGGGCCCACCCAAGACCTACCAAATGAGAGATTCTGAGAGTGTTGTCCAGCAATCTGTTTTAACAAGCCCTTCAGATGACAGCAAGCACACAATTTCAGAACCACTGTTCTACTGTATTAATCACGAAAACCAGCCCAATCCAATGGAAGTGGAAAATATGAGGAAATTTTCTCTTTCCAAAAAAAAAAGGAGAAAAGACCTGCCTGAAGAACATTGAAATATCTCACTGGTCAAGGAATACCCAAAATGACTACCTGAATGTAAGGATATCTTGTGAAAGGGACCCAAGTGTCAGGACAAGGTAAGGAAAGGTCATAAAATAGGGCCATGCCTAGATGAACTATGATATTTTCTTATAAAATGAGGAGTGTGGCTTATTAAATCAATCCAATTCTGTAAAGAAAGAGGGAGAGGGTAAAATGCAAGTTTTTTTGGGGGGGGGGAAGGGGGAGGCAAGAGCAGGAGAAGGACAAGGAAGAGAAGGACCAATAGCAGAAGTTTGACCACGGCTGTGCTTTGATGGGTTTTGTCCATTGTATTGCACAGTGATTCAGAAGTTAGGCAGTAGTAATAATGATATTAGCTGGTATTTTTAAGAAGAAAGGTGAAGATAGGATAAATGAGGACAAAAACAAGGTAAACTATGACACAACAACAAAGAAAATGTAATGGTATAAAGGTCAAGAAAAAAAAAAGAATACCCTACAATACAGCAATTACAGTATTAGGTATTTACCTAAAGGATACAAAAATACAGATTTGGAGGAGTACACGCACCTCAATGTTTAAAGCAGCATTATCAACAATAGCCAAACTATGGACTACACCCAAATGTCCATTGACTGATGAATAGACAGAGAAGATGTGAGATAGATATAGATATAGATATATAGATATATAATGGAACATTACTCGCCCATAAAAAAGAATGAAATCCTGCCATTTGCAATGATGTGGATAGAACTAGAGAGTATTATGCTAAGCAAAATAAGTCAGTCAGGGAAAGACAAATACCATATAATTTCACTCATATGTGGAATTTAAGAAACAAATGAACATGGGGGGAAAAAGAGGCAAACCAAGAAACAGACTCTTATCTGTAGGGAACAAACTGAGGGTTACTGGAGGGGCGGTGGGTGGGAGATGGGTTAAATAGGTGATGGGGATTAAGCAGTGCACTTGTGATGACACTGGTTGTTGTATGTAAGTGATCAATCACTAAATTCTACTCCTGAAACTAATATTACACTGTGTTAACTAACTGGAATTTAAATAAACTTGGGGGAAAAACAAAGAATGGAATATAAAGTTGCATGTATCTTATAATCATTACTATTTTTAAAATAGTAGTATGTGAACAAGACCTAGAAGATATGATAAAATGGCATTGTAGAGTAAACTACAATGGGGTGTTTTTTGTCTTTTTCTTCAAATTGACTCATGCTAATGGATTTTCTTTTTAAGTTATGCTGACCAAAGGTTGTATTGCCTGGGGCTGCTCCCACTCTGAGTTCCTCCGTATTAGTTCCTATAATCATGTCCCGCAGGACCTCGTGGTGCCAGGAGGCTGCTCACGTTGTTGCTGCTTGTGTTGTATAAATTTGAAATATGTTCTCACCCAGCTGGTCAGGTGTCACATTAGATCAGTGAATCTGGCCGATACGAACATTTTCTAAAAGCCTCATAGTATTTCTGAGGAAGAGCTAAATTGCACATCTACGTTTTTGAAAAATTTTGTTCTTCAGGAGATACAACACCTCGAGTCATTGGAAACTTCAAAGTCACATTTATAGAGTCAGCAGTGTGCTCAGCCTTCGATAAGGAAATTGCTATTAGGGAAAATGTGTAGCAGAGACACGTGGAAATGACAAATAAGGCTCAGATAGGAAATCCTTTTGCACTTTCATCACTAGAGTCTCATCAGAAGATGCTACTGGGAATGGAACAGCAATAGGAAAAACAAGGAAATGTGCAGAATGTGAACAATTAAAAAAATGTCAAGTACAAAGAGCCAACCCTTATAAAGAATAAATAATTGGTGAAGCATTTACTTCTTCAGCACCCAAGGGGAAAATAAATAGAAATGGAAGAAATAGAAAGGAACTTGCTCAAAACTGGCCTGGCAATCTAAAGAACAGCTGGATTTAATTCAGCTTTCCCAAGAAAGAGAGGAAAGGTTTGGAGCTAACCCAACTTGTCTGTCCAGATTAATTTAGCTTTTATACATTCATTCATTCATCAACAAACCCCTACCAAGAGGCCACCATATAGCAGGCAGGCAATGTGCCAGGCCCTGGAAAGAAAGTCCCCACTCCAATCCTGGGCCCCTTCTCTTATCCTTACCCTCTCCCATCCTCCTCATTTTGACACACTAACCCTTCACTGGGGGAAAAGCGTGCAGCCCAATTCCACACCTTTCAATTTTTAAAACACCTAGAATAATATAAAGAAATAGAACCCAAAATTCCAATTTTTAATGCTTCAACTGGGTTAAAATACCTTTCTGGACCCAAAATAAGCCACTCTTGCCTGGGAGGCCATATCAGCAAAGCAAAACTTAGATAACTTTTGTGTCTCTCTAAATTCTCTGCTTGACCAGAAATGCAGAATATCCAGTCAACCAATCCCCAAACGCCAAACCAACTCTGGGCTCTACACTGATTTTTCGGTTCCTTCTCAACCCAAACAAGGTTGACTACATGGCCCCAGACAACCACATATTTTCTGTTTTTCTCTTCTTTGTTCTTTACTCTTTATCCTTTAAAAGCTTCTTGCCTTCCACCCCATTTTGTAGTTCTCTGAACAGAGACTGTTCACTCTTCATCGAGTGTTAAATAAAGTTTATTCATATCACCTAAATTGTTGTCCTTAATCATTTATTAATGGTTGGAACCAAATCCTATACTTAATCAATCAAATAATGAGTCTCAAGAGGTTACTTTGCACCTAGTGCTGGAGAAGGGCACTAAGACACAAAAGGACTTAAGGAACCCTCATCCTTGCCCTTGAAATGCTTCCAGTCTATAGTTTAAACAATTACGGGACAATACATTGTTTACACTTACAGAAACAAAATGATGGCCCAGTAAAAGGAGTATTAGAAGAAACCCCAAATTCATACCCTTTGCCCATTTTTCCCAGTAAGTTTGACATTGTCAAAGACTAAAAGAGAAAGCCCCTAACACATTTTGGTTACCAATGCTATACACCAAAAGCAATCCTTGGCAATGTTTATCTACTATTCTAGTATTCAGGTAATGTCTCCCAGGATATTGGGCACACCTACATTGGGTGTCTTATTTCTGTGCAATGGGATCAGGATCTCTGTGTGTCTGGCCATTTCAATACAGGATCAGAATGGGAGTGGAGTGTTGGTTAATTTACAGTATCCTAGCCCTTTCCAAATAACTGAGTTTTATTCTGGCAGATTCAGGGTATAAAGAGCTGCTCCTAACACCCATTCCTTAGACTCTAGATAACCCTGCCCCATTCATACTCATGGCTTTAACTTTGAGCATACACCCACATAATCATAACAGTACAAATGAAGCATCAAATCTGGTAAGGAGACCCCAGCCTGATTCAAAGCCTTGGGTGGCAGCCAGTTAATTCCTGATATTTGAGATTAAAAAAAAAAAATCCCTCTGCTATAACTCTCTTTTGTGCCAAGCTAGATACAAAATGGAAAAAAAAAATCCCTGATTTCATGCAAAAGTACACCTAACCTACTCAACCTTTAGCCAGGATTTGATAACCCTTTTTCTGATAAAGCTACATATATAGAAGAAAAGAATCATACTATGATCTGAAAGAATGCACATTTAGAGCCAAATTTTAAAGTAACAGTTACAGTTGGACTCAGAGGGATTAACTTCGGATAGGATACAGAGGGAGATGTCTGACTGCCCATGTTTGGGGCTGGCCCTGACAACCAGTCCCACGATGAAATGATTCACCTAATTTCAAATGAGGACACCGTACTGTGAGTGATTCCAGACTCAGTGTTCTGAAGATAAGATCATAAAAGCATGAATAGTAAGAGTTGGAAGGACATTCAAGTTTCTCTATTCCAATCCTCTACTTAATGTGTCAGTTTTCTACAACATTCTAAAAAAAAAAATGATCATAAGCTTTGTTTGAACAATCAAATGATTTTCTCACAATTCAGTGTTTTAAGTGACAATGATATATTGGGTGCCTCAAATGATATGTATCCCCTTGGATTTTTGTTCTCATGCTAATGGTAAATAATAATATCTCTGTTTATATTTGTAGATTCTATATCCCTACATGCCAAGAATTTTGAAGCTTTCTTACCCTGCCTTTTATGAGTTGATATGAGCTGGTAAACCCTTTGTTTGCTCAGCCCATCCATTCATACCAAGTAGGGAGAAAATTTACAGTAAGAAGAATATCACAAGTAGTAAATTAATATCCACTTTCCAATTCAAAAGTAAATAATCCATCTACATTAAGTTGGAACCATTCATATTGATTGCATATTGCTTTGAATATATATTATTCCCCTTTATCCCCACCTCCATTGAGAAGAATCATAAACTATATATGACTGAAGAACTGGAAGATTCCTTAGAAACCATCTACTCTAGTTTCTGTAGAAACAGATAGGGAGATCTGAAAAAAAAAAGATATTGTGGAAAATGTTTTGTAAGAAAAAAATGGAAAGAAAAGGTGGCTATGTTAGACAAGTGTTGGCTTACTATATAAATGTGAGCCCAGAAAACTAGGAAGTTTTCCATTTGCAAACCAGCCACTGTAAACTAAAGGACACAACACCAAAAGAGCTAATAATCATTTGACAAGCATTAGTGTATTCCACATGTATTAATTCATTTAATCCTCAAAATAATCCTGTAAATTAGGCTCCCATCCCCCATTTTAGAGATGAGAAAACTATGACTTAGAGAAGTATAACTTCAGAATTTATGCCTTAAACTCTATGCCATGACCATCTATATATACAGTGATGTAGTACAAAATTTCGTACTGAGATCCTGACATCCAACGCAAAAAAAAAAAAAAAAAAAGCGGAAGTGTTTGCTTTAGCATTTTAATTATCCAACAAATTAAGTAAGTTATTTTCTTCAAAAGATGAAAACTTTCAACAGCAAAATTCAGAACAAGTAAATTATGCAGTGCCTTCTATAAGAAATCATGGACATCATAATGGTCAGTAAACGCTATACAGCATTTCTTCATAGATGCATTTCTTGTATAAGCCTTCCATCAAGACTGAGGACACAGTGTTGATCTGGAAGCCAATTAAGATATTCCACAATGGCAAAAGGCATAAATAATGAAGAAACAAGCACAAGCATCCTTCTGCTTATTTTTTTAAAAAGAGGCTTTACTTATTTATTCACCAGAGACAGCGAGCAAGCACGCACAAGCAGGGGGAGTGGCAGGCAGAGGGAGAAGTAGGTTCCCCATTAAGCAGGGACCCAATGCAGGACTCGATCCCAGGACCCCGGGATCATGACCTGAGCCAAAGGCAGACACTTAACCAACTGAACCACCCAGGTGTCCCATCCTTCTGCTTCTTAAAGGGATTTTTCCTGTCTTATCCAGACTTCCTTCAGAAGGAAGCCCAATAGAACATAGATCATGCAACTTAAGAAAACATCCCTTGTGCTATTTCCTGTTCAGGAGATAAGATGAGAATAAACCCTGTGATACAACAATCTGTTGAGGTAGCAACATACAAATTAAACCGAATATCCTTTCTTGAGTCGGGCTCAGCTGCATATGCATCTGGGATTATTCTCCTCTTCCTTGCTTCCTTACCCTGTTGCAGTGCCCAGGGTTCTCCCACATTGCCCACACACTTCTCTGCATTCTGTGTGTTGCTGAGTCTCCAATACATGAGCTCTCCAACACTAATGGAAAAGTCAGCCTTCAACAACTAGTTGCATCCAATCATACCGGCTCCTCTTTTCTTTCTGTTACAAAGGAAAAAAGTTCTCCTGCCAAGGCCTAATTCTCCAAATTTGTGTTCTGAATTCCTTCCCCTCCCAGCTCTCAGAAATCTTTTTCATCCACAAGTCCATCTCTATCATGATCTTCAACTCTTCTCTATAGGGTCAGGCCCAAAAACATGCAAATATCGCTTTAAAGTCCTCTCTACACCCCATCTTCTTCCAGTTACCCATCTAAGTCTCATCTCCCTGCCCTACCCAAGTTTCGTAAAGAGGTATCTACACACTCTCTTTTTACTTATCAAATTTTTAACTCAAATTACTCTGGCTAAAAATCACCAATTGCGATTGTTCTTTTCCAAGGATGGCCTTATGCAAGCATGCTGCTCCTCCACACTCAGAAGGGAGAGTTTATTACTCCTCCACTTGACTCTGATCTGGGCCTATAATCTGCTTCTATCAATTTAACACAGTGGAACAGATGCCTGACACCTTCACCTGGCAGCTTCTGCTGCTGCTTTTTTCTCTTGGAGCACTCTATCTCAGAAACTAGTCACCATGTTATGAGAACCCCATGCCACATGGAGAGGTCACCTGCAGGTACTCACCTACTCCAGGACCCACACTTCATCTGTTCGCTCTTCTAAGAGGGTTCATCTATCTCCCTGCTCCACTCATCTTTCAAGTCTAAAACTAAAAATTATTTCCTGAGATGTCTTCGTATGAAATATGCCAACTCAAATCAGGTACCAATATTGTAATTTGTCATCAAACATTGTATTTCCAATTCATAGTCACAATTTTTAAATGCTATTTTATTCAAGAATTATTTTAGTGTTTGTCTCCCCCAATAAACATGTAATCCTCAGGTTTTTATTATTCACCATCACGGTAGGCAGCTTCTAACATGGCCTCTGATGATCCGTAACCCCTGGTACTCACACTTTTGTGTAATACTATCCCCTTAAGTGTGGGCTGTACTAATGACTCGCTTTTAATCAATAAATATGGACAAAGTGATGGAATATCACTTCCATAATTAGGTTGTAAAGATTATGACTTGTGTCTTCTTAGTCAATTCTAACATACTGGCTTCTCAATTTACATGCTTTGATGAAGCAAGCTGCCATGTTGGAAAGACCCAAATGGCAAGGAACTGGGGGCAACCACTGACAAACAACTGTTGAGGAAAAAAGTCCTACCAACATGGCTTGGAAGTGAATTTTTCCACAGTTGAGTCTTAAGATGACTGCAGCCCAGGAAATGCCTCGATTGCAACCTGTGAAGTAGAATACCCATCTAAGCCACGCTCAGACTCCTGCCCCACGGAAACGGTGAGATAATAAACGTGTGTTGTTTTAAGCCTCTAAATTTTAGGATATTTTGGTATGCAGCAATATAATCACTGTGTCTCCACAACCAAAAATAGTAAATATTAGTGTTTATAATGTTTGAGACAGTGTTCTAAGCACTTAGAACTAAAGAGGTAAGTGCTATTATTTTCTCAATTTTACATCTGAGGGAACTGAGGCAAAAAGATTAGGTAACTGCCAAAGATCACTCAGCTAAGTAAGGGTTAGAGTAGTGCTTGGTTTAGGTACTCTAAATATTTATCAAATGCATGAACAAATAAATGACTCTATTACTCTGCAAACTAAGAAAATCAATATTTTGGGGGCCACTAAAACATTTTTAGCATATTAGCAAACTCCAGGAAATTAATCAATGCATATGTAATGAACTCTCACTGTGGACTACTTCTTTAAGGTCCTGTGGTTGACATAAAATACGAAATATGTATCCCTTAATCCAATGTACACTGTAGATATTATAAGTACTAGAGGATTACATGTTTATTGGGGGAGACAAACACTATACTATTTACAGTCCAGTTAAGGAAATCATGCAGAAGAGTCTGATCACTGGCCATGATTTATGGCAGATTTATGGCCGAGATATGTGAATCTGACCATTTTATTGACCCAAATTACCAGCTTCAGCTGTAAGCAAGTCATTTTTCCACCTTGAATAGCTAATGAGCATGTTATAGGATACCTCCTGGTTACCTATTTTGTGTCCTACTGTGTAATGCCAACTCCTTCCAGTTTCACACTTGCAAGCTGGGTCGTGTGATTCATGCCAGATGATTTCCTTACTGTGACTTAGGCATGGTTTCCAACTAAAACAGTTCCAGAATACGGCTTGACTCCACAGACTAGGACTAGCATGTTCACACATCTTGACCTTATCCCTGTTTGAAGTGAAAACGAATTCCCAACAGTGATCATTTCAAAAGTTTGATTTGAATAAAACAGAAATAGGTAGGACTAAATTCTTAAACATTAATCCTATTTCACCTCCTGGGGTTCTGTGGGTGTTCACGCAGTAATGTAATAACAAATACACCAAGATGTGTCTAAAAGGAATGTTACATGACCATGAGTCACTATGCCCATCACTTCAAGGATGTTTGGGTAGCTGGCAGGAAGTAGTGTTGTCTCCAGAGCATAAAACTGGCCTCAAAGTAGGTGGGGCCTATGAAAATCTTGATGTAATATAAACATTGTATTTCTAAACTATTTACAAGGTCACCCCCACCCTACATTAGAGGTCAAATCTACCTCTGAGAAGTTCCACATGGGTTTCTAGAATATTCTTTGGGTTTCAGCACTTTTGCCATTCAATTAATTTCTGATGTGTGTGGGAAAGGCAGCATAAAGTCATCAAAAGAGCACTTAGCTTGGAGTTCATCTGAGGGACATTCATTCAAGTCAGTTTACTGGGTTTTAGTTTATTCTAAAATAGGAATAATCTTAGACCTATTTTCTCTTAGGGTTAGCCTCTTCTCCATAGTTTGACAGAATTCCCAGTGGTGAAGAAACCAGTTCTTTCTAGTATCTCTTTGGGGGCAATATCACTCTCAGAGACAGCATCAGAACTATCATCCCCATGCTCACTCCAACTTGCTCAGAGATTTTTCATTATCCATGCATCCCCTCACATTTACATCCTGGTAACTTCAAACCTTCTGGAAAATAAAATATAACTCCTCTGTTCCAAAAGTTAAAGGATCACTGCCATTAACAACAAAACCTAGAGGGAAGGATTATCAATCCTTTAAGTATAAATCAGCCCTATCCTTCACCTCCTATGCTACTGCTAAGAAAACAGGTTTATTCTTACTTACAGTGAGGATGGTTTAAACTAAGAATTACCTACAATGGTAATTAAAATTTATTAAACAATACTTTTATCTTCACAATAAGCCTAGAAGTACCCCATTTACCAGATGGGGATTCTGGAACCCAGAGAAGTTAAGTCATTTTTTCCAAGGTCATATAATTCATATTAACAGAGTGAATATTTGAGCCATGTTTCCCTAGAGCAGAGGCTTAACCACACCTGATTCTAAATCCTGGAAATATCTTCTTCTCTTCAGTCTGCTAGTCCATACCAGGGCTGACTCTGGCTTAGGTGTAAATCAGGTCCTAGGGGCGCCTGGGTGGCTCAGTTGTTAAGTGTCTGCCTTCGGCTCAGGGCGTGATTCCACAGTCCTGGGATCAAGCCCCACATCGAGCTCCCTGCTCTGCTGGAAGCCTGCTTCTTCCTCTCCCAACTCCCCCTGCGTGTGTTTACTCTCTCACTGACTGTCTCTCTCTCTGTCAAATAAAAAAATAAAATATTAAAAAAAAAAATCAGGTCCTCAACTTCCTTTTTCACCACCTTTTTCCCACCCCAAGCATCCATTTCCTTCCTACCCCCCATTAAGACTGTTTTCTAGGAAAAAAATCAATCAGGAAATAAAAGTCACTACCTTCCTCCCCTCAAAGAAGTTTGCCTTTAAAACACTTTGTTTTTGACAATGAGGACGGTTTCACAGGGTATACAGTACCTATCTCCAAACATAACAAGTTGAATACATTAAATATCTACAGCTTTTTGTATGTCAATCATATCTCAATAAAGCAATTTAAAAAATACCTTGCTTTATTTTTCAGCCTAACACTTTCTCAGATAGCTGCCTTTAGACATCTGTGAGCAAATGCAGAAGGGAGAATGAGATAGGAATGTGTACACACCGCAGAGGATTTTTCTTAAAGGCTCAGAAAGCTCACCATATAGAATTGCTGATGCCACGCCTGGTCTTTTGCCTGAAGGTAGCTGTTCTGTTCCTAAATAAGGAATGGAAATTGCATCTAAACCTATTTAATTCAGCCTCATTATTAACTTGGGACTCGGGAGTATACCCAGAAGCAGATCAAAAAAGATGGTTGACATCCTTGGGCACATCACCACCTCTTTGGAGAGAGGGAGCACACAAATGAACACGGGAAACAACGAGGAAAATGTTGGTTAGTTAAAGAAAAACTAAACATAATTTTCAATGATGTGATGTGCCAAGATAATTAATTAAGGCAATTACTGCTGTACAAGATCCAGACACTGGAAAAATAAGTTTATCTTACAGAATTGGGAAAGATTTCCAAAAAGAGGGATGACCTGGTATAAGCATGGAAGGATGTGTAAATAGAGGCATTACAATTGGAGAACTAAACACAATAGTGCAAAAGTGAGCACAAAAACCTCACTAGGTTGAAACAAAGCATCTATAGTTCTTTCTCTCTTCTTGTTTTGTTATTCCATGAACACTCACTGAGTTTCTATTTTGTGCTAGACACTGCTCTAGGCATGAGGAGATTGATGGATGAAGGCCCTCCATTCAGAGAGCTTATATTCTAGTGGTTAAGATAGATACATAAACAAATGGAAGAATGATATAAATTCAGATAGTAATAAATGCTATGAAAAAAGTGGCACAATGGGATAGAGAGTTATCAGAGGAAGCTGTTATGAGTTGAATTGCGTCCCCCAAGAATTTATATATCAAAGTCTTAACCCCTATTACGACAGAATGTGATCGTATTTGGAGATAGGATATTTAAAGAGGTAGTTAAAATGAGGTCACTAGGGTGTGCCCTAACCCAATATGACTGATATCTTTATATGAAGAGGAAAACAGAGAGAGAAGACCACGTGAAGCCAAAGGGAGAAGACACCCATCTATGAGCCAAAGAGGGAGGCCTCAGGAGAAACCAACCCTGCCAACACCTTGATCTCAGACTTCTAGCTGCCAGGACTGTGAGAAAATAAATTTCTGTTGTTTAAGCTACTCACTCTGTGTCTCTTCATTATGGCAGTCCTAGCAAACTAATACAGAACCCTATTTCAGGTACTATGGTCAAGAAGAGCTTGTCTGAGGAGATGACCAATAATATCAGGGCTGAAATCTAAAAGAACACTGCCCCTAATAAAAAAAACATGTATAAGAAACCAGAGACAGAAATGTCAAAAGACAGAAAAAAAGAAAGTCAGTATGTCTGTGGCACAGTGACCAGGAGTGTGTGTGATAAATATTGTCTCCTGGAGAGCATGACATGTTCTTTCCTATTTCACAGGGATGGTATACAAGTACAAACAATGGGACCAGGAGTGGGGAATATTGTCCTTAGACAGAAATTGAGGACAATTCTCCCATCATTTTTAAAAGGGGGTAAGGTAAAATATATGTGAGTAGATATACGTCAGTTTTATCTCTTCTTTTTAAAATCAATCTGAAGCAAGGTCATCAGCTGAGGAAGTTAGAAGAGAAACAATGTCACCTCAATCAGTGGGAGAGTGGAGGTGTGAGAGAAGTAGGTAGGACTGACAGCCTGTGCTGGGTGCCCATTTGAGATCAGTGGTTACAATTTGAAAGGAAGAAAGTCATCACAGTTGCTTGATTTTATCCAACAATGCTCAGGTATTAGATCAGGTTCAGAGTAGCCAGAGTTGAGTTGAATCAGGCTTTTTATGTTGCATATGTGTATGACTGGGGACAGAGAGTAAAGGGTGTTTTCAAGAGAGTGGTGATAATACCAGGCCAAGGAATCTACATATCCCCCTTCTTTCTTCCTATGAGGGTTTGGCCTGTTAAGAGTTCCAGTAGCTGGATAGAATGAGGCCAAATTATGAAAAGTCTTAAAGCCCAGATTGGAATGTAGATTTATCTTGGAGAAAATGAGTAGTCGTTCATGATATTTTGAACAAAGAAATGATAACATTAAAAAAAAACTAATATGATTCATAAAAAAGGGAAACTAGGAAATGATCTCTTCTCTCTTGAGATTTCAGGATTTATAGCAATTTATTTACACCTGGGTCTATGCAATAGGACAGCAATGCTATCATTAAAGAGCATCTTAGCAAACCCATTTTATCCACTGTGCACAAAGTTTAGTAAAGAAAAAATAGTGAAATATGATTCCCATGTTCTAGGGACTTTTCTTATAAACATGATGACCAGCAATGATGAATTTTCCCAGAAAATTTCAAATTCAAGTATTCTTCCATTGTCCTGAATGATAGATACCCTGTACTTGTTAAACCACATGCCTTCATTGTTGTCTCAGAAAAATATGATTACCATAACAACTAGACCAAACACACTGCCATTAACAGAACAAAGACAAATCCAGATTAAAACCTTATGTAAAAGAGATCCCAGAATATGGTCATAGGTCATTTACTTGTTAAAAAAATCCCACCATTTCAGAATCCTGAGGTCCCTTCAAAAGAATGACAATTGGCTTGATATGTTCAAACCAACAATTGCTCCAAGACTGACTCTGTGTAAAAAGTTAAGGAAGAAAGTCATTGCTCAACTATACAGGGTATTTCTGGGAAAGAGGCAAGATACGCAAGCTCAATTTGGGGACACTCGTTGGCAACTGAAAGGGAAATATGATTCGAATTGTGTCTATTAGATCACTATCCAGGTCAATAAATCTTTTAGGATATAAGCCAAGGTGCCATAGCAAAGCGTCCCCAATATCAGGTGGCTTAAACAGAACAGAGATAGGTTATTCTTTCTTACACCAGTCGGGAAGGAGATAGCTATGTCCTAAAAGCTCACTCAATGTTTCAGGTTCAGTACATCATGTAGCTCAGGGGTTCTCAAATGTTTTAGTTTCAGAATCCCTTTATACTGAAAAATTACTGAAGACGCCAAAGAGATTTGTTTATATGAGTAATATCTAATAATAACTACTGTATTTTAAATTAGAACTAAAAATTATTAAAATATGTGTTTATTAATTCCTTTTTAAAAGCCATGATAAAATATATGCTAATATAACTAACTTATGGTATAAAAAAATAAAATATCTTCAAAAAATAGTAAAAAGAGCAGCATTATTTGATATGCTTGAAAGTCTTTTCAATGACCAGCTTATTTAGAAAAGATAGAGGATGATGAGATGATGCTCTACATTCAATCTAGTTCAGAAGGCTGTTTTAGTTCCAGTATGTGAAGACAGTTTAGCCTCACACAACTATATAGCCAAGAAAGGGAGGAGTATTTTAATAGCCTTTTCAGACCATTGAGAATATTGTTCTCTGATACTACACCAAAACTCAAATAGTAGTTTCTTAAAAGTTGCAACACGACATCTGAAACATCGATAAACTTTTCATTCTCTGTTACATCAAAATCCATTGGTGCTGTGGTGATTATATAACCGAATACATTTACCAAATTTAGCAAACAAACAAGCAAGATTTCTTGTTTAACATATCCAGTGGGGGTTTTACCCATGCATGATTTTGTAACATCATGCATTGGGCCTTTAAAAATTATTGGTTCATGAGTTATGCAGAACTTCCAAATGCTGACACATTTTATTATGCGTTATTAGAAAATCATGTTCACTGACATCACCACTGATCTCATCAAAAAAGGTTTTAAAAATTGAGACATTGTTAAGTTCATGGTAGCAGATACCTACGTTCCCAAATTCAAATCTTTGCTTGAAAACTCAAACTCTGTAATTGGTAATAAATACTGTTTGTTTGTTTTTTTCCTTGAAGTGACAAGATGATTTTCAAGGAAATGGATGCCAAATGTCTGGATAGACAAAGCTTGTCAATCATTCTTTCAAGTAAAAATGGTGTTCAGTTCAACCTGAAACTCAATCACACAGTGCTTTCCCTTGAGACAACATATTCTTACATGCATAAGTATTTATGCATACTTCCTATTTCATTACACAGAATATTAAAAAGACATACTCGACAGGGATGATTAAAGTGTTTATTTGTAATGCTTCCTCAAGGACATTCTTAACTGAAACTGCCATTTTTTGTTTTGTTTTGTTGCAACTGCAAGTCTGTGAAAAATGTGATGATTCTTGGTACAGCTGGGCATCAGTACCTTGATTCATGCTAGGGTACCAGTAGTTTCACACGCCAGTACATTTCCAGCATCAACACAAATGCAAAACAGTAAGAGAGGCAAATAACACCCTAATATTATGAAAACAGTTTTTACTTCCCAGACCCCCTGAAAGGGCCTCAGGAATCTCCAGGTGTCTGCAGAACACACTTTGAGTAGTACTACACTGGAGTTCTGTCCTCATCAGTGTGGATGACATTCCCTAGAGGAAAGGAGGAAGGCTAATATTCAAGGCAAATGCTTTCCTTTTAAGTAAGTAACCAAATATTTGAACTCTTACATTTCATGAGTGAGAGCTTAGTTCCATGGCCTTAGCTACCTAGCTGCAGGGTAGACAAGGAATAAGTAGTCTCTAACTAAGCGGCCATATTATATGGAAGAGCAGTAGAACAGATTTGGGCATGTAACAGTCACCACACTCACCTCATTAATCTAGGAGAAGGTCAAGTGAAAGGACAGTCACGCTAGAGGGCCTGCAGTCAATTGACGATAAAAGTAACTGCTTCATGCCTGGCCACAGGGTGTAACACTGGTCAGGGGGTGCCTGGAGACCATGGGACAGGAGCAGAGGAGTGACTATAATCACAGCACCAGTCCTGTGGCCAGATGGACAGAGCACCAGGAAAACTGTCCTCAAAAGAGCTCCCAAGCATTACAGTCAGGAGAGAATCACTGGAGAAATACAGAAAAGGAAGCAGCAGTGAGAACAGTAGGACCTCCGAGGCAAAAAGAGAGGGCAGATCATCTGTGGGTTTTGGTGAACAGACCGTGGGGAAGCCAGCAACCCCTGCAACTAGAAGAGCCCTGGCTTACAGCAACGTCCCGAATTGGGCTGGGCCAGAAATTGGCTGCTGTGTGACTCTTATTGTGACCTCACTTTGTCCCCAAGCTGGAGGGGTGGGGGCGTCTGGGTAGTTTTATGCTGTTTTTATAGCTCTACTTGATAGAAATCTATTCTTATTTGAGAGTTCAGTCCAAATTTTTTATTTGTTCCCCTCTCAATAGCAACAAGAACAGCAGGGAAGAGCCAATTCTGCAGAAAATATGCTGTGCTGCAGAAAACTGACATGAACTCAGGACACAAAGGTAAAGAAAATAGAGGCAAAGGTATCTCTGGTCACTGAGAACAAAATCCTAACTCCAGCAAGCATCCTGGAAGCCAAGACTAAACTGACCTTGCAAACCTCCATAAACGGGAAATTGGGACTGAAAAGTTTTTAACTGCTGTGCGTTATCTGATAGGCTGGCAAATGTACCCAAAGACAAAAGCAAAGGATTGGAAGGCATTCATTTTGAGATCAGATCCAGGTCAACCAAAAGATCACAGGTCCTTGAATTTCACTCCATCAGCAGCAAAGAGAAAGTCTATCAATACCTGGTAGAAGGGGTTTATGACAAAACAGTTGTCCAAAAATCACCCTCATTCATGTTTTCCCCCCCTATCTCCCATAACGCTTCTATTTTTTCCCTTACTGGCAATTTCTGTCCTACAAATGAAAGTAGTTTTTAAACACATTATTTTGGTATATTAGCTCAGGTTAAAGGCAATAGAGACAAAAAACAAAAAGAATAGAAATGAAAGATGTATCAGAACCAAGGAGATGAGAAGGAAGATATTTGCCAACTTCAAGGGCTTATGTATTCCCTGTGACTGGACATGAATTTGAGTCTAAGACTTTTGGCAGGCTGTGCAAAAAGACAAACATGATGATTGACATGATTCTCATTATAAGAAAGGAGGAAGCAAAACTGCTGTTGGCTCTAATTCTCGAATTTCTCCTCTGGGTCCTTTAATGAGAGTCACTGAGTTACATAATGGACCTTCTCCTCAGTACCAGTTCTGTGGTCAATGCACATCGATGCCCATTTAAACATAAGCCTTTGATTTATGTTACTCATCTTCGTGCAGATTTTCCACGAACCCATAAAAGCGTAACAAATTTCACAAAAAAATGAGCTATGTGTGGCTTTTAAATTCTGCCAGTTGACCTAAGTAAGTCTGACCCAGGAATACGTGGCAACATTGGAAGGACCCATCTACCTTGGTCAGGAAATGCTACCTCTGAATAAATTAAAAGGTCCAATTGCATCACAAAGGTCCTGAGCACCACCACCAGCCTCTCTAACAGAGATACTTGACTTTACATGATAAGCTTTAATATAAAGTTCTGACTCTGCCAGCAGTAACTGTGCTATTTGAAGCATGTCACTTAACCTCTCAGTACTACAATGTCCTCATTTTTAAATGAG
Source organism: Ailuropoda melanoleuca (assembly GCF_002007445.2). Lineage (NCBI taxonomy): Eukaryota > Metazoa > Chordata > Mammalia > Carnivora > Ursidae > Ailuropoda > Ailuropoda melanoleuca. The sequence continues at coordinate 156,368,517 of NC_048218.1, forward strand.
TCATAAGGTAGCTACCATTTTCTGAGGCCCTACTCTGTGCCAGCCACTATTTAATATCTGTTTTCCCAGCTGGTTTAGAAGTTCCATGAGGGCAAAGAGAGTATTTCTTTTGCTCACTTTTGGATTTCCATCATCCAACACAGGTCTGGCACATAGTAGAGGCTTAATAAAAACTTGTTTTAAGTGACCCAATTCCAAATGTCGTAACAACCCTGCAAAGCAAGCATAATTTCTATTTTCTAATTGAAGAACTTGAGGCTCAGCAAGTTGAAGTGACTTTCAGAAAGTCACAGAGCTGGTTAAATAGAGTAGCCTGTCCAGCCCCAGAGCCTGCTTTAGTCCCATAAGGCTGCAGCGATACAAACAGACCAGAGCACATTCCAAGGCTCATCCAGCTCTATCATGCAATGGTTCCCCACAACTGGGGGGCAGCCGATACCCTTTAACACAGGGGTGCATGTTGCTGAAAGAGTTCCTGCTTAATGAAAGTCCTCAACAATTTTCACTACATCAAACCCGGAGGGCATGGCAGTGAAGTTGAGATGGGGGAGCGATAAGAAGGGGCCTTACTCCTCTATCCATGCCATGAGCTCCCTCGTTCCCCCATCAGCCCCTTCTCCTACTGGCCACCCGATACCTGCATGCAGCCCATACTGAGAAACTGGGGGGTCTGCAGTGCCTCTGCTGTTCTCCACAGGCACAAGGCACTGGATCCAACAGTGGACAGAGGGGAAAAAAGAAAGAACATTAGAGGGAAAAAGAGCAGTAAATATACAGGCAAAGGCAGCAGAGTGGTGGGAGAGAGAGACAGAAGTGAGGTAGGAAACAACAGACCATGCCAGCACCAAGACTTGTCTGTTAATAATAATGGTAATAATAATGATAACAACGATAATATTTATGGAACATTTACTACAGGCTAGTACTTTGCTAAATGCATTGCATGTGTTATCGTTCATCTACTCACAAATATCTGAGAGAGAAAATCCCTGCCCTCCCGAAGCTGACAATATGGTAAGTTAGTAAAATATCTAGTAGGTTAGAAGGTAAGTGCCAAGGATGAAAAAGAAGCAGGGGAGAAGAATGGTGCTTGTCCGGTGGGAGCAAAGAGAAATTGCTTTAGCTCAGTGTCCAGAAAAGGCCTTTTGAGAAGGGGACATTTAAGAAGGACTTCAAAGACAGCAGCATCAGCTTTGCTCGCCCTCAGGCATTTCTGGGACATTTTGAGGTCCCCAAAATATTTATTTTGTTTTTGAGCCAGTTATGTCTTTTCTCGTTTGTTTTTTAGTCTCCTCTCTTACTAGGTTTTACGTTTGAGGCAGAAGGGATTATCACAGTGTGAGCCGCCCGCATGATTTTGACTGGTGTGGTCATTTCTCTATACCAAATGTAAAAGGACTAAAGGCTTATCCAAGAGGAGCAAACCTACCATAAGCTTGGAAATCTTGTCCTGAGAAGGAAAGACCAGTGGGTGGTAGTATTCTTCTATATTTCATCCTGCTGATGGTAAACAACTTAATACAGGGAGCTTCAGAACATGACAGGAAAAGCAGAAGATATTGCATCAGACAGTTGATCGCATTTCATTACGTCATTAAAAGACCATTTGAATCACCTTATTGCACTTGGAATCGTGTTCAAATAGTTGGAAGGCCTTGCATAAAACTGTGGGCTGGTTATCACATTAGGATAGTTTTGCCCATTTTGCAAAAGATCACAGACCCTGCAGCATGTGCTCACCACAGGAACAGTATGCACTAGGGAAATCTGTGAGGACAGAGTGGGAAAGAGAGGTGAAACTGATTAACTCATGCTTTCAGCTGATTCTATGACTGAGTACATTACTCAGGAGGCTGAAGAGAACAAGTTGGACAGACAAGGCTAGAGACCCTTGAAAACACTAGGAAAACAAGGAAGGCCAGCACCAAAAATGAGAGACTGAGACAAAGAGAAAAAAATATCAATTTACATCTATAAATACAAATATTATATCATAGGCTTATGTACATATATAAGCACATACATTCATGCACAAACTAGCCTTAAAACAAAATTCACTTACAAGTGCATTTGACCCAGTAAGTAAAAGAGTTGGTAAAGCAATAACTGGAAAACTCAGCAAGGAAGTACTACAAGAGGAAGCTTTTCATTGCCCTCCCACTGGCCAAGACTGTCAGAAGGGAGCCCACACCACTGTACTCTTTCATTCAAGGACAGAAGGGGCGAAGCTGGCTCAGATCAGCCATAAGAGTTGACTCTCCACATCTCTTCCCAACCCCACATTCTGTGCTGTCAGGGTGGTAGCTTCACATAGGCCGTGAGGAGAATATTTACACCATGGAAATCACCAAATGCTACCAATCAGTGTCAGGGCATTGGTTTTTTTGCTTGTGTTGTGTTGTGCTGTTTTTCCCACTGAGAGCCTGTTGTTAAGCCTTTACCAGCACAGCACTATGGGAGGGAGAGGCTGTTCTGGATAAACTAGGTGATCTGTGTGACCACTCAGGGCAAGAAGGAGAGAAGTGATTCCTTCATGCATGAAAATATGCAGAAAGTGTAAAATAAGTATGCTAATGATACAGGTGCTCAATGGAATGGAATGCCAAAATATTTTAAGGCAGGAGCATCCCATTTTGGTAAAGGAGATTCCAAAAATCTGTTAAGCCAGGTTCTCTTGACTTCATTAAACAGAATGAGGATCAAGCGAGCCAGCTCTAGAAGCCTCCCAAAACAAAAGGTTGGCTTACTCTGAGACTTACGTCATAAAGTCACGGTCAATTTTCCATCTTAAGCTTAATTTTAAAGTACCCTTTAATTCCGGAAGGTAGGAAAAGTGAAAAAAATATGTATTAGGAAATCAGGTTAATCCAACAGCTTAGCCATATACATATCATCGTCTAAATCACCAATAAAAACCACACACATTCCCTAATTATCCTAATTATTCTCTCTAATCAAAGATCAAAGCTTTCATCAAAACTGAAAGCCTTAAATGGAACAGGGTGGAGCAACAGGACAAAGAACCACAAGAAAACAAATGTCTGCTATGAAGTCTCCCATGTTCCAGCTTAGAAACTGGCAAGCTGACAGAATTCATGTAAGTCCCGAAGATATATTAAATCTGACATCACTCACTACTGAAATTGTAAACTTTCTAATAAATAACTTGGAACAGGAGGAGAGATTTTGTTTATTTGCCCTCATTTATGCAGAACCCCCGAGGCCTTGCCTGTGTTCTTCCAGGCTCCCTCAACAACGTTCCTCTCCTGAATTCCTATAAATAGAATAGTAACAAACTGATACCAGCTAGGGAAAATGACAGTTCTTCACTGCAGTAGAGACTTCATTTGTGGTATCAGCATTCATTCCTTCTGTAGGCATGGATTTCCTTGAGTTGTTAGTCAAAATGCATTACTATAATACAGAATGATAGTTAAAAAGAAGGTTTTTGGAGACAGTCAGGGCTAGGTTTTTTCTCGCTCTGCTACTTGCTAGCATTGTGACTTTGGACAAGGTACTTAGAAGACGTATTTTTCCCCTTTGTATTAATGGGGATAATAATACCTAACCTTCACAGTTACTGTAAAGATGAGATGAGAGACTGTATGTTAAGCAATTGACTCAGGGCTTGGCCTAGAACAAACCCTCCATAAATGTCAGCTATTACAACTCTCTTACTGAATCTCTTCTTAATCATATCACTAGATTAATTGACGTGTGCTGATGTCGTAGATAAACTGCTACTACGCTCACCTCTGCTACCCAGGCACACTTCTCCCCCTAACTATTGTGTTGTCACTTGCTTATGTTCTCAAAACTGCAAATTCTAATCGCACTTGTTATTTTAATTAAGTACAATCAATTAGATTTTATGTAAATCCATGAAATATGAATGGAAAAAGAACAGTTGTGTAACACTGCTATAAAAACTAAAATGGTAGCTTTCAAAATACTCAAAAGTGCAAGCCAGTACAAAAAGTACTGCTAATATATGAGGTATGGATGCGTTGACTAGGAATTCTGGAGAATTTTTTTTTTTAATGCTTCAAAGACATATCCAGAAGGTTGCTTTAAAAGTATCGCTAAATTATCCATCCACATAAAAACGAATAATAGAAATATCCAATGGGCTGGGGCACCTGGGTGGCACAGCGGTTAAGCATCTGCCTTCAGCTCAGGGCGCGATCCCGGCGTTGTGGGATCAAGCCCCACATCAGGCTTNAGAGAGTATTTCTTTTGCTCACTTTTGGATTTCCATCATCCAACACAGGTCTGGCACATAGTAGAGGCTTAATAAAAACTTGTTTTAAGTGACCCAATTCCAAATGTCGTAACAACCCTGCAAAGCAAGCATAATTTCTATTTTCTAATTGAAGAACTTGAGGCTCAGCAAGTTGAAGTGACTTTCAGAAAGTCACAGAGCTGGTTAAATAGAGTAGCCTGTCCAGCCCCAGAGCCTGCTTTAGTCCCATAAGGCTGCAGCGATACAAACAGACCAGAGCACATTCCAAGGCTCATCCAGCTCTATCATGCAATGGTTCCCCACAACTGGGGGGCAGCCGATACCCTTTAACACAGGGGTGCATGTTGCTGAAAGAGTTCCTGCTTAATGAAAGTCCTCAACAATTTTCACTACATCAAACCCGGAGGGCATGGCAGTGAAGTTGAGATGGGGGAGCGATAAGAAGGGGCCTTACTCCTCTATCCATGCCATGAGCTCCCTCGTTCCCCCATCAGCCCCTTCTCCTACTGGCCACCCGATACCTGCATGCAGCCCATACTGAGAAACTGGGGGGTCTGCAGTGCCTCTGCTGTTCTCCACAGGCACAAGGCACTGGATCCAACAGTGGACAGAGGGGAAAAAAGAAAGAACATTAGAGGGAAAAAGAGCAGTAAATATACAGGCAAAGGCAGCAGAGTGGTGGGAGAGAGAGACAGAAGTGAGGTAGGAAACAACAGACCATGCCAGCACCAAGACTTGTCTGTTAATAATAATGGTAATAATAATGATAACAACGATAATATTTATGGAACATTTACTACAGGCTAGTACTTTGCTAAATGCATTGCATGTGTTATCGTTCATCTACTCACAAATATCTGAGAGAGAAAATCCCTGCCCTCCCGAAGCTGACAATATGGTAAGTTAGTAAAATATCTAGTAGGTTAGAAGGTAAGTGCCAAGGATGAAAAAGAAGCAGGGGAGAAGAATGGTGCTTGTCCGGTGGGAGCAAAGAGAAATTGCTTTAGCTCAGTGTCCAGAAAAGGCCTTTTGAGAAGGGGACATTTAAGAAGGACTTCAAAGACAGCAGCATCAGCTTTGCTCGCCCTCAGGCATTTCTGGGACATTTTGAGGTCCCCAAAATATTTATTTTGTTTTTGAGCCAGTTATGTCTTTTCTCGTTTGTTTTTTAGTCTCCTCTCTTACTAGGTTTTACGTTTGAGGCAGAAGGGATTATCACAGTGTGAGCCGCCCGCATGATTTTGACTGGTGTGGTCATTTCTCTATACCAAATGTAAAAGGACTAAAGGCTTATCCAAGAGGAGCAAACCTACCATAAGCTTGGAAATCTTGTCCTGAGAAGGAAAGACCAGTGGGTGGTAGTATTCTTCTATATTTCATCCTGCTGATGGTAAACAACTTAATACAGGGAGCTTCAGAACATGACAGGAAAAGCAGAAGATATTGCATCAGACAGTTGATCGCATTTCATTACGTCATTAAAAGACCATTTGAATCACCTTATTGCACTTGGAATCGTGTTCAAATAGTTGGAAGGCCTTGCATAAAACTGTGGGCTGGTTATCACATTAGGATAGTTTTGCCCATTTTGCAAAAGATCACAGACCCTGCAGCATGTGCTCACCACAGGAACAGTATGCACTAGGGAAATCTGTGAGGACAGAGTGGGAAAGAGAGGTGAAACTGATTAACTCATGCTTTCAGCTGATTCTATGACTGAGTACATTACTCAGGAGGCTGAAGAGAACAAGTTGGACAGACAAGGCTAGAGACCCTTGAAAACACTAGGAAAACAAGGAAGGCCAGCACCAAAAATGAGAGACTGAGACAAAGAGAAAAAAATATCAATTTACATCTATAAATACAAATATTATATCATAGGCTTATGTACATATATAAGCACATACATTCATGCACAAACTAGCCTTAAAACAAAATTCACTTACAAGTGCATTTGACCCAGTAAGTAAAAGAGTTGGTAAAGCAATAACTGGAAAACTCAGCAAGGAAGTACTACAAGAGGAAGCTTTTCATTGCCCTCCCACTGGCCAAGACTGTCAGAAGGGAGCCCACACCACTGTACTCTTTCATTCAAGGACAGAAGGGGCGAAGCTGGCTCAGATCAGCCATAAGAGTTGACTCTCCACATCTCTTCCCAACCCCACATTCTGTGCTGTCAGGGTGGTAGCTTCACATAGGCCGTGAGGAGAATATTTACACCATGGAAATCACCAAATGCTACCAATCAGTGTCAGGGCATTGGTTTTTTTGCTTGTGTTGTGTTGTGCTGTTTTTCCCACTGAGAGCCTGTTGTTAAGCCTTTACCAGCACAGCACTATGGGAGGGAGAGGCTGTTCTGGATAAACTAGGTGATCTGTGTGACCACTCAGGGCAAGAAGGAGAGAAGTGATTCCTTCATGCATGAAAATATGCAGAAAGTGTAAAATAAGTATGCTAATGATACAGGTGCTCAATGGAATGGAATGCCAAAATATTTTAAGGCAGGAGCATCCCATTTTGGTAAAGGAGATTCCAAAAATCTGTTAAGCCAGGTTCTCTTGACTTCATTAAACAGAATGAGGATCAAGCGAGCCAGCTCTAGAAGCCTCCCAAAACAAAAGGTTGGCTTACTCTGAGACTTACGTCATAAAGTCACGGTCAATTTTCCATCTTAAGCTTAATTTTAAAGTACCCTTTAATTCCGGAAGGTAGGAAAAGTGAAAAAAATATGTATTAGGAAATCAGGTTAATCCAACAGCTTAGCCATATACATATCATCGTCTAAATCACCAATAAAAACCACACACATTCCCTAATTATCCTAATTATTCTCTCTAATCAAAGATCAAAGCTTTCATCAAAACTGAAAGCCTTAAATGGAACAGGGTGGAGCAACAGGACAAAGAACCACAAGAAAACAAATGTCTGCTATGAAGTCTCCCATGTTCCAGCTTAGAAACTGGCAAGCTGACAGAATTCATGTAAGTCCCGAAGATATATTAAATCTGACATCACTCACTACTGAAATTGTAAACTTTCTAATAAATAACTTGGAACAGGAGGAGAGATTTTGTTTATTTGCCCTCATTTATGCAGAACCCCCGAGGCCTTGCCTGTGTTCTTCCAGGCTCCCTCAACAACGTTCCTCTCCTGAATTCCTATAAATAGAATAGTAACAAACTGATACCAGCTAGGGAAAATGACAGTTCTTCACTGCAGTAGAGACTTCATTTGTGGTATCAGCATTCATTCCTTCTGTAGGCATGGATTTCCTTGAGTTGTTAGTCAAAATGCATTACTATAATACAGAATGATAGTTAAAAAGAAGGTTTTTGGAGACAGTCAGGGCTAGGTTTTTTCTCGCTCTGCTACTTGCTAGCATTGTGACTTTGGACAAGGTACTTAGAAGACGTATTTTTCCCCTTTGTATTAATGGGGATAATAATACCTAACCTTCACAGTTACTGTAAAGATGAGATGAGAGACTGTATGTTAAGCAATTGACTCAGGGCTTGGCCTAGAACAAACCCTCCATAAATGTCAGCTATTACAACTCTCTTACTGAATCTCTTCTTAATCATATCACTAGATTAATTGACGTGTGCTGATGTCGTAGATAAACTGCTACTACGCTCACCTCTGCTACCCAGGCACACTTCTCCCCCTAACTATTGTGTTGTCACTTGCTTATGTTCTCAAAACTGCAAATTCTAATCGCACTTGTTATTTTAATTAAGTACAATCAATTAGATTTTATGTAAATCCATGAAATATGAATGGAAAAAGAACAGTTGTGTAACACTGCTATAAAAACTAAAATGGTAGCTTTCAAAATACTCAAAAGTGCAAGCCAGTACAAAAAGTACTGCTAATATATGAGGTATGGATGCGTTGACTAGGAATTCTGGAGAATTTTTTTTTTTAATGCTTCAAAGACATATCCAGAAGGTTGCTTTAAAAGTATCGCTAAATTATCCATCCACATAAAAACGAATAATAGAAATATCCAATGGGCTGGGGCACCTGGGTGGCACAGCGGTTAAGCATCTGCCTTCAGCTCAGGGCGCGATCCCGGCGTTGTGGGATCAAGCCCCACATCAGGCTTCTCTGCTGGGAGCCTGCTTCTTCCTCTCCCACTCTCCCTGCCTGTGTTCCCTCTCTCGCTGGCTGTCTCTATCTCTGTCAAATAAATAAATAAAATCTTTAAAAAAAAAAAAAAAAGAAATATCCAATGGGGGGGTGCCTGGGTGGCGCAGTCGTTAAGTGTCTGCCTTTGGCTCAGGGCGTGATCCCGGTGTTCTGGGATCGAGCCCCACATCAGGCTCCTCCACTAGGAGCCTGCTTCTTCCTCTCCCACTCCCGCTGTTTGTGTTCCCTCTCTCGCTGGCTGGCTCTCTCTCTCTCAAATAAATAAAATCTTCAAAAAAAAATATCCAATGGGAAAAAGACAGTCTCTTCAACAAACGGTGTTGGGAAAACTGGATAGCTACATGCTAAAGAATGAAAATGGACCACTTTCTTTCACCAGACACAAAAATAAACAAAAAATGGATGAAAGACCTAAATGTGAGACCTGAAACCATAAAAATCCTAGAAGAGAAGATAGGCAGTAACTTCTTTGATATCGGCCATAGCAACTTTTTTCTAGATGTCTCCTGAGGCAAGGGAAATAAAGCAAAAATAAACTATTGGGACTACATCAAAATAAGATGTTTCTGCATAGCAAAGGAAAAAATCAACAAAATTAAAAGGCAACTTTTGGAGTGGGAGAAGTTATTGCAAATGACAAATCTGACAAAGGTTAGTATCCAAAATATACAAAGAACTGATACAACTCAATACCCAAAAAACAAATAATTTAATTAAAAAATGGGCAGAAGACATGAACAGGCATTTTTCCAAAGAAGACATTCAGACGGCCAACAAAAACATGAAAAGATGCTCAACATCACTACGGAAATGTGAATCAAAACCACAATGAGATATCACTTCACACCTGTCAGAATGGCTAAAACCAACAACACAAGAAACAAGTATTGGTGAGGCTGTGGAGAAAAGGGAACCCCCTTACACTGTTGTACAAATGCAAACTGATGTAGCCACTGTGGAAACAGTATGGAGGTTCCTCAAAAAATTAAAAATAGAACTACTCTATGACCCAGTAATTGCACTACCGGATATTTACTCAAAAAAATACAAATAACGACGACAACAACAACTGGGGTGCCTGAGTGGCTTAGTCAATTAAGCATCTACTTCGGCTCAGGTCATGATCTCAGGGTTCTAGGATTGAGCCCTGCATTGGGCTCCCTGCTGAGCAGGGAGTTTGCTTGTCCCTCTCCCTCTGCCCTTCCTCTTGCTCATGCTCTCTCTTTCTCTCTCTCTCTCTTAAACAAATAAAATCTTTAAAAAATAATAAAATAAAATATGTTTTAATAACGGGAGGAGATTATGCTAAGTGAAATAAGTCAAGCAGAGAAACACAATTATCATATGGTTTCACTCATTTATGGAACATAAGAAATAGGAAGATCAGTAGGAGAAGGAAGGGAAGAGTGAAGGGGGGGTAAACAGAAGGGGGAATGAACCATGAGAGATTGTGGACTCTGGGAAACAAACTGAGGGCTTCAGAGGGGAGGGGGGTGAGGGATTGGGATAGGCTGGTGATGGGTATTAAGGAAGGCAAGTATTCCACGGTGCACTGGATGTTATATGCAAATAATGAATCATGGAACATTACATCAAAAACTAAGGATACACTGTATGGTGACTAACATAACATAATAAAAATTTATTATAAAAAAGGAAGTAAAAAAATATAAATAAATAAAAATAAAAATAAAAAATACTAATTCAAAGGGATACATACACTCCTATGTTTATTGCAGTATTATTTACAATAGCCAGACTACGGAAGCAGCCCAGCGGCCCATCAATGGATGAATGCATAAAGAAGATGTGGTGTATATATATAAACAATGGAATATTATTCAACCATAAAAAAAGAACGAACTCTTGCCACTTGCAGCAAGATGGATGGAGCTAGAGAGTATAATGCTAAGCAAAATAAATCACTCAGAAAAAGACAATGATCTCACTCATATGTGCAACTTAAGAAACAGCAAAGAGAAAAAAGAGAGAGAGGCAAACCAAGGCACAGACCTTAACTCTAGAGAACAAACTGATGGTAACCAGAGGGGAGTCGTGGGAGGGGGGCGGATTAAATAGATGATGGAGATTAAAGAGTATACCTATCATGATAAAAAAAATAAGATAAAATAAGTATCACTAAATTATCCCTCCACTTATAAATGAATAACTAGAAATAGTAGAGGATGCATTGAAGGAGAGGGAGAGAGAGAGAGAGAGAGAGAGAGTGTGCGTGCGTGTGTGTGCGCATGCATATACGTGTTGAATAAGTGAATAAGGTGGAAGAATTTGATAGAGGTTTAGGAGAGAGGGACTACTGAGCAAATGGAGGGGACATGGTGTAACTCTCTCCCATGCTCTAGTTCAAGGTCTTTAGGCAAGCCACATAGCCTAAAATGGGGATAAAAAACAAACTTAAAAGGTATGGATTGGAATCAGAATATTTTAGGGACTGTTCTAACTCAATGACTCTTGGTATAGATTTTCAGATAAAGTAATGACGCATGCAAAAAAAGAGAAGCTTGGTATCCTACGCAGATGAAACTACTCATCAGGGGATGGATATTCACAACAAGCTCCTTGATTTGCTGATATGAGTGCAACCAATACCCAAAGGATGCTGAGCCCCTGAGCAGGAATGAATAGGACAAAGCCAGAGCCCTGACCTAAACCTGTTATTGGGCCACAATATGGCCAGGCCACCTTACCTGTCTTGCTACTTCCATGCCATTATGGTGAATTTAAGCAGTTCAAAGAGATCTAGACCTTTGATTCTGGTCTAATTTACTTAAATGTATGTATATATTACTGGTATTCAGCAAAAGCATTTATAATCTCACTGTGAGCCAATAAATCCTAGACACAGCAGCAATACTTGGCCGATTTCTTTGTGCATTCAAAAAATTAAAATTAAAATTTTGTGAAAATCACTCTATGAGCCCACCTTTTTCTGTCTTTGCATTGGTATAATCAACAGAAAGGAGAGATGTTTTTTCAAATGTTAGGTTATTGCCATTTGGTAGAGATTATCCTCTGGGCCCACTAACCAAAGCCTCAAGGCACTGAGCAACCTGCCAAAAACATGAGATGCAATGCATTAAGATCAATTTGTTAATTTTTAATGAGGCTTCAAAATGCCCTAGTAAATTACTTAATCACTTTAAGAATGTATTGCTGCTTCTTCACTATTCCTACCTCCTGAGCATGGAAAAGCTAACTTTCATTTAATCATTTCCGTATTTCCTTTCATCCTCTTGAAAACTACAATAATTCTCTGCTAACCAAAGCAGCCCATAAAAACTGAAGATCAAATATAATGAAAGAGCATTAAATAGCATGGTAGAATTTTCAAAGCAACTAGATTCTTTGACTCTAATTACAAAAAAAAAAAAAGTTCACAGTTTTAGCATAGGGAGTTGATATATTGCATGTCTTCCTCTTTGGAAGTAATGCTTTAAATTGTGAACCTCTTTGGAAGTAATGCTTTAAATTGTGAAGAATGTTGCACACTATTACACTTCCAATGAGTTAGATTGTATTACAAAACTTCACTTGAATTGATCCTTTTCTTAAACAACTAAACTTTAGAGTAAAGCTTAACAAAATGAGGAGGAAAGAGTTTTAAAGCAGACTGTTGAAAAAGTGATCTGAATCCATGAGGACACCAGTCCTTGGGTGCTTTGTTCACTGCGTGGCCCCACGGCTTTGCCCAGTGCCAGGGAGACACATAAAAGGTGCTCAATAGATGTATTTTTTAATAAATGCTTTAAAGGAGATGTATTCTTTCCTAACAGTCAAAAAGATATTCAGGAAGTATAATGGAGGTAGAAATAGCACACTTGAAGGCAACCACGAGACATGAAACTACTAGACATGAAACCACAGCTCTCCTGGAATAAAGCCAAGGCTTGCACATCTGATAAGAGTAGACATGACCCACAGAATGAGAGTCAGGCTTGTTCTAGTTCATAGCAGCACCATCTTTCTAAGCAGAGAAATACACATTCCTAGTAGAGAGAGGTCTATAACTTAAAAGTGAGATTTATCATTTTCATTGGCTATTGAACATTAAGTATTTGGAGAGTAGAATCTCTTTTTCTAAAACTCAAAAAAAAGGAAGTAAAAAAAAAAAAAAGCTAAAACTAGATCTATTCCCATGGTAGTAAATTAGAGATTTATAAAAGTATTTTTACCAAAACAAAGCCATTTTAAGGAACAATGTGGGGTTCATGACAATAGTCTTCAAAATCTTCCCTGTTAGGATGTGAGCTCACAAAGGCAGAGTCAGCACCTACCCATTTGCTTGTTTCCTTAGCCCCTGGGGTGGTAGAACAAGCAATGGAATTAAATCAGAAGTGGATTCAAATCCCAGCTGAACTTCTTTCCAAGTGTAAAATGAAAGTCTGAGCCTTAGTTTCCTCCTCAATAAAAATAAAATAACCCTTGTTTCATGGGGTGTTATGATGATTCAGGCCCAGGAACCTGAATTTCATTCAAACAGGCAAATGATGCTCAGATTTTCTATATAGATGCTTTTCCAAGAAACACTGCCTTTTTTAAAAAATATTTTATTTATTTATTTATCAGAGAGAGAGAGCACACAAGCAAGGGGGAGTGGCAGGCAGATGAAGAAGCAGGCTCCCTGCTGAGCAAGGAGTCCGAAGTGGCGAGACTCGATCCCAGGACCCTGAGATCATGACCTGAACCGAAGGCAGGTGCTTAACCAACTGCACCACCCAGGCGTCCCGAGAAACACTGCCTTTATCCCAAACTTCTTGTCCAAATGAGGAAACTGAGCCCCAAGTAGGATGAAATGACTTACTAAAAGACCTTCAATTACTTTGAGGAAGCCTTGGGAGTAGGGGTTACAGAGAGCAGAAGGAGCTCTGCCAATGCCCGAGCAAGCAGAAGGGTTTTTTTGCTTCCTATAGATACTGTAGCCAGGTCTTCATAGAATCAACATACCACGGCACTTACTAATCCATACATAAGATTATTTTTAAGTAAATTCTAGCACAGGAATCGCCAGATCACAGAATATGCATTTTTGAAGGCTTTTTGATGCATGTTTACCAAAAGTGTCTTCTAAAAGACTTGTAGAAATTTATACTCCTACCGCAGAGTAAAAGAGAAGGGGGATTCATTTCAACATTCTACCAAATAATGGCTCAGGACATAATAGAGTGCTACCTGCAACTCAAGCAACAACTATAGGGTTCTGCAGTCTCTTACGGGATGTTACTTGGGCATAGCATTTTGGTTTTGACAGACCTACAGTTGCATCTTGAGTTTACCATATATTTTCTGTCAGTTGGTCACATCCTTAATCTGCTACTGATTTGGGGTGAAAATTAGATTACTTCATAAGACTGTGGTTTCATATAAGATGAAACCACCAAATCTTATTCCTAGGAGAAGCAAATTAAAAATGTTGATTTGGATAATAAGCCTTAGTCAGTTTCACCGCGTGAGCCAGAAGCGAGCCCAAACTCAACATAAAAGGTAATGGAAATGAGAAAATAACCAATTCCAAAGCCTAAAATGAATGAGCCCAATATCAGGCTTTGGCCATTTTACATATTTATACCCAATGTTTGCCAAAGAGGGAAATGTTGTGTTTATTCAGTCTGCTTGTGGGTTTTTTTGCCAATATCCATCACCCAAAATACAGCACTTCAGCATTTCCTGCAACTTCTATGTATAGGATTTTATATAGAACCATCTAAATCAGTGTTATTCAAACTCTGGCATAAAAACAAATCACCTAGTGATCTGAGTAAAACACAAATACTGATTCAGTATGTCCGGGATGGGGTCTGACATTGTGCATTTCCAACAAACTTCTAGGTCATACAGATGTTGCTGGTTCCTGGATCATACCCTGAGTAATAAGAATCAACACTAAATGTACTGAGGAAATATGAAAGACATCATCTGTCTATCTCTTAAGTCAATGGTTGTCAACCACAGTACCACAGTTTACTAGTATGACTCTCTCCATGAAAAGGAAAGTGATAGCACTAGAACAAGCACCTGGACTTGAAACCACCCATGTGAACCACAGTCAATATTATCAATAACCCAACAATTAGTTACTGATGGACCTGTGTTGCCCATAAGAACTTGTTAATGGGTGTGTGGGGGAAGTAAAAAAAAAAACAAAAAAAAAAAAAACCACAAACAATGCTTTAAAGTGTTTGTAACAACATGAGAAATCTACTCATCTCTGAAGCCCTCAGGGCCATTCCAGAAGGGGAGACCATCAGGTTGGTATAAAAACACATGAGCAAAGCCAGCCACCATGTAAGTGGGATGGACCACAAGACAAGACTGTGGACATTTTAATCAAACCCTCCTACATACTGACATTAATGTGCGATGTAAGTGTCTCTCGCTTTTTAAGCACCACACGGATATGTGGTCAGAAAGAAGCAATTTTCTAGTTAATCCAATTGATAACTTAAAACATCCAAAGTGAGTTTAAACAAACAGTTCTAGAACTATCTCCAGTGATCCAAGCAGTAGCATCATATTCCCAAAACAAAATTAATTTTTAAAATAGATACGTTTCAGACAGGTTTTCGAAGAAAAAAGGATGTCACAAAACTGCCACAAGAAATGACATTTTTTAAAAACCATTACTTTATAGTTTTTAGTAACGTCTCAGAAGCATTGAACATTAAGCAGATTATAGAAACAAATAAGCCAAGTGAAGACATGCACTATTTCTACACAGATTCATTAAAGGATTCAATTTGCAAAGTGACACTAAATTGTACCTATGCAAGTGAGGAAATTCTATTTTCAATAATAAAAAAAATGAAGCAATAAATCTTACTAGCTAACTTATAATAATCAAATTTTGTATATTTTCAAAGTGATATTTTTAAAAGGCATATCTTACCTTATACACTGAACTATGAACACTGTCATTAAAGTGATAACCACAGACAGCATGTGTTGGTATCATATGGTTGTATTTGAGAACAGTTTATCTCAAGGTTTGACCTCAGATGGAATCCCTTCTAAAATGCCCCTTTAAGGTTCCTTTCTGAGCCTGTTGCATATTTTTTGGATTTCCTTAAGGGAATGGAATCCTTTGAGAATGGCTTGCAATTTTGAAAATAGCCCACAGTCATTTGAAACCAAAGATAATGAACAAGGCAAGACCAAAAATACTGTTTGAAGAAAACAAAAGTAACTGAGACTGATTTTCTTTTGTGGCCAGGAAATGGGTTCTGAGGACACTGGGAAGCTGTAGCTCCAGAAATGTTTGGAGCCACAGAAATGTCATTCGAATAGCGTCACATTGTGATGACTTGGAAAGCTAACACATATTTAAAGGTTATTTTGTTGAAAATTGGCTCACTGTTTGTAATGTGGTGTCAACACATCCACAGGGGTCCATAGATGGGTTTCAGTGGGTCATGAAATTCCTGCAATTGCATTAAAATGTGATGCATGTGTGCCTTTGTGCTTTTTTTTTTTTTTTTAAATCAGAGGAAAGAACTTTATGCTCTCATCAGATCTTCAAAGATTTTCATAACTGGCAAAAAGGCATGTTGGGACGTCAGACAGAGACATGGGCTCGGGCTGTCCACTTACCTTGAGCAAGTTACTTACACTAACCCTCAGTTTTCTCCCCTGTTAAATGGTGATAATACCTACCACAAAGATTGTCAAGAGAGGGGCATCTGGGTGGCTCAGTCAGTTAAGCATCTGCCTCCGGCTTAGATCACGATCCCAGGGTTCTAGGATCAAGCCCTGCATCGGTCTCCTTGCTCAGTGAGGAGCCTGCTTCTCCCTCTCCCTCTGCCCCTCCCCCTGCTTGTGCACGCTCTCTCTGTGTCCAATAAATAAATCTTTAAAAAAAAAAAGATTGTGACGAGTATTAAAGTGATCATAATGTGAGGCACACAGTAACAACTTAATAAATGGTAATCTTATTGATATGGAATTATATAGTAATCATATCATAATCTCTCATGTCCCAGGCTTTGACTCTACTTGTGCCATTTCATCCTTCCCTCACGGCTCAGAGGAAGATGATATCGAATTCCACACTAAGCCCCCAATCTCTCCATATCATTCCTTCATTTTTCTTCTTCCATTTTATTTCCTGTTGCTTTCTCCAGCACCTTCCATCTCTCTTCCTCCACTGCTGCCTTCTCTCCAGGCCAGCTTGCCATTTTCACAAAATCCGCTCTTGATCTTCTAGCTGTAATTTTACACCTCTTTTTCCTATTCCTTTTTCTCTTGGACATGTGGTCTGCTCCAATGGTCCCAGTTCTTAACACTCAAATAACGGACTATGATTTCTGCACATGAGTGAAAACGAGGCCATCAGTTACATCCCTGGGAGCTGACTTCTGTGGCAAGAGTTAGTTGTGAAAAGAGGGTGGTGAGCCACTGGAATGAGGTTCAGTGGACATTGTACTGGATACAGAGACAGAGATCTATTACGAATCTCCCTGATAAAATATTCTTAACTCCCCAGTTTTATTTGTGGAGCCAAAACCAGTTCTATCTTAACTAGACTGTGTGATGTTCTTTGCCAACTATACAGCATGATATGCACACCAGAGATGAAGAGATATCCAGAAAGAGATGGCTTCAAACAGCTCTAAATTACTGCAAACAGACTTTTCTCAGTCCTCAGCTTCTGTGATCTCTCATGGCATTTGGTGGTGTTGGCTACACCTCTTTACCTCCATAACATTATTATCTCCCCTCTCTTCTGGACACATCCACTTGAATACATTATCAACTAAGACTCACAATTTCAATACCTACTTTTGTTCCCCCCCCAAATTGGTTCCTCTACCCTACCTTCTTGAGTTTCCATTTTGTGTCAGTGTTATCACCCATCAAGTTTCCTACTATAAAAAAAAAAAAATCTGACCCTAGGGAAGAGTTGTACATCATAGAAGAGAGACTCCAATAAGGAGTGACCAGCAGCATATCCCTGCCCCCAGTTGTCCCACATGCTCTCTTCTCAGCTTAATTCAAAACTGGCCCAGAAAAGTGACATTTCTGGTGCATGGAAATGCAATCTCCTTTCTTGGGGACTGGGTCTTGTCCTGAAGATCCAAATATCTTGAGACCAAGAGTAATTAAACTTAGAAAAAGATCCATCTATGGTGAGGGGAATATTCTCCAATATAATTAAAATCAGGATTTTAATAGTGCTATACATAAGTATTCCAATAATGCTATCCATGTTCATAAGCAAATCAGAGCTTCAAAAGACCATTTTATCTCATTCTATATCATGTACCTATATGTGTTATATATATTCATATATGCAAATACATATGAATATATTATCTACACAAATCTGTATGTGGTTATTTATTAGTCAAAGGGTTATTGGGCAACTCCTACACTCAAGTTATGTTTCTAGGCAAATGGAATTCCATAGATGACCAAGACACAGTCTCTGTCCTGGGAAATTTCATTACTAAAGGAGACAAATATATAAACAAATACTTGTGACAGTATCAACCGCACTGGTTAACCCTTGTGTGCCTCCTATTTGCTAGACACTGCTAAGTGCTTTGCATGGATATTTTTACTTAGTCGCTCATGATAATACTGTAGGTAGATACTATTAGAGAAGAAGAAACAGAGGCTCTAGAGACACTGAGTGCCTTGTCCAAGCCTATAAGTTGGCAAAGGGTTCAAACCCACATCTGTCTAATCTGGAATGCACACTCTGAACTAGCACATTGGCTGGCATCCAAAATGCCATAAGAGCAAAGAGACAAGGAAAATGCCATGGGTCAGGAAGGAAGCAGGGTTGATCTTACTCCATAGCCAGGCATGGCTTACAGAGAAAAGGGAAGTTGACTGAGTCCATAGAGCCTAAGAAATAAAAGGAAGCAGGGAACTTCTAGTTATAAAATAAATAAATTACTGGGATGAAAAGTACAGCAAAGGGAATGTAGTCAATAATAGTGTAATAACTTTGTATGGTGACTTACCACGGTGAGCATTTCATAATGTATATAACTGTCAAATCACTATGTTGTACACCTGAAAATAATACTGTATATCAACTATAATTCAGTTGAAGGAGGAGGAGGACGATGAGGAGGAGGAGGAGGAGAAGAAGAAGAAGGGGAGGAAGAAGAAAGAAGCAGGGATCCTGCCAAAGTCAGAATCACGGTTTTGGGAACTACTCTTATCAATCAGCCCAAGCAGCTCAGATACAAGATACAGTGGGCCCATGGTGACTCCCCTGACACCCTTTGTAGCTCTCAGTTAGGTTCACTAATAGCTTAGACATTTTTTGTCTGGGTTGTCTTTCCATTTGTCACTACAATATGAGTCATTGTTTCCCCATACTGCTCCTTTGAAAAGGCAATGTGCGCCACGCCCATTTCACACTGGTCAGCAGCACTGGAAGTGAGCAATAATCAAGGAGAATTATGTAACCAAAATCTCTACTCCCTGACATCTGCCTTATGAAACTGTTCTTAGAGAAAATATAATTATCAGATATTTTGAGCTCCTTCAAAAGGGCATGATGAATACCTAGTATCATTTGTGTACTTCTTATAAACACTTTTTGCCATATGACTTCTTATAAAGTGTTCTCCCAGTTCTTCATCCACTTAGTCTTTCAAAAGATGTTTCCTAAGGGCCTATCACGTACCTGGCACTGCTTTAGGCACTGGGGATATAGCTATGAACAAACACACACCCACACACACAAAATATCTGACCTCAGAAAGCTTACATACTTGCAAATATAGTTGGATAAAACATAAAAGTTTAGCTTGGTAAGGAACTAGTCCAAGCAACAAATTGTGTGGTGTGGTAAAGAGGAAAAAGATATACAATTTTTCTTACAAATAGAACTTCAAAATGAGTTGGTGAATGTATGAGATTATTTCTAAGTAATGACTTTGTTTTATATAAAAATATCGGACTTTTTCCTTAAAGCAAAAGTCAAGCAACATAGAAAATCACAGAGAAAGAAAGCAATAAGTCTACTCTATCCTCTTCCCAGATTAGCCCATGTTATCTTCAGGGAACACAATTCCAGACACCTCTGGGCAGCTTTAGAGATAGAAAGAATGCTATCTGATAAGGATCACACTATAGGTATGATTTAAAAATATATAATTTTAAAAATTATAATGGAATTAAAAGAAATAGAAATTGGAGTAAAAGCTAATGGAACTATTGAATCTCCGGTAAGTGTTCTTTTTGTTTGTTTTTTGTGTGTTTTTTTAAAGATTTATTTACTTATTTGAGAGAGTGTGTGAGTGCATGGGGAGAAGGGCAAGGGAGAGGAAGAGAATCTTCAGCAGACTCCCTGCTGGGTGTAGAGCCCACAAAAGGGCTCCATCTCACACCCCGAGATCATGACACGAAACCAAGAGTCAGACACTTAAGCTACTAAGCCACCCAGGTGCCCCTTAAGTAAGTGTTCTTAACAGACAGTAACACTAAAACATTCATCAAAGAGAGGACTGAGAAACACAAAAGTGCACGGAAGGCCACTGGAAGGAAGAGGAACGGGAGAGGAAGGGAAATCAAGAACACAAGTCCATCCTCAGGGGACAACCAATTCTCAGGTCCTGAACAGGCTTGAATTGGAGTCCAGTATTTCCAGATCTTGAAATCACTCATGAAGATCCAGAAACATGGGTTTTTGTGTAAAACTTTATTTTTTAAAAGGTCCATTATATGACTTAATTTTTAAAGATCCATTATATGACTTTTAAAAAGTCATATTTAAAAAAATGGCTACCCACAGCCTTACACTTCTGACTCTCTAACCTCAATGCAAAAACTAAGTACTTTTAATGCCTTGTATTTTTCCATGTATTAGTCTTCACATTTCTAAAAATTGCATGTCTGCTGGTATTTCTTGATTTATCAATTTTAAGTATAATCTATTCAATTCTCATTATGAAAGTTAACAATTAATGTCCTTACCTGCACCCTTGTTTTTGTTTAAAATACCATGATGGTTTAAACTGTTCACTGCTAACCCAAGTGGTGAGCTGTAATTATTTCCTTCACGTTCCACTTTTATTTTTCCAGAAAGAAACACGAAAAATTTGTTTTGCTTCGTTTTCTATGTAACTATATCTAATTCTTCCCTCTCAAACATCCCCTCAAAAGTATCTTCCAGGTGGTTAAATGTATCAAATAGTCTACCTGATCCCATGTTTCCCACCTGGAAATTTTCATCCTGAAGCACTCTATCTTTTTGCTACACTGTGTATAGTTTTTTCTAGATATGCTTCTTAAAGCCTTAATAATGCCTCAATAAGCCTCTTGTGATGTAAGGAAAGAGAAAATTATACTTTCTTTTTTTTTTTTTTAAGATTTTATTTATTTGACAGAGATAGAGACAGCCAATGAGAGCGGGAACACAAGCAGGGGGAGTGGGAGAGGAAGAAGCAGGCTCATAGTGGAGGAGCCTGATGTGGGGCTCGATCCCACAACGCCGGGATCACGCCCTGAGCCGAAGGCAGACGCTTAACCGCTGTGCCACCCAGGCGCCCCAGAAAATTATACTTTCTTAAGAATTATTATTTAAATAAATATTTAAAATATTGGCAGCCTTTGTTCCATTAGAATTAGGTGAGGTGTTTTTTGTTTTTTGGGTGGTTTGTTTATTCGTTTTTGCTGAAACAATTCTAACAGACCCTTCATCACTCTTGACCATATCTATGGGCAGCCAAACCTAATCCTGTTCAGTTGCAGTAAGAAATCACCCTTTGGTTTCAATATTTTTCTTGAATGTGGCTCATTTTAGGGATTCAGTTTTTAAAGACAGAGAAGCAACTGCTTGATATTTATTTTATTTTCCAATATTAGTTTTGCTTCCTTCATGTGTGTAAGTATTTTTGATGTCTGAGGATTTTTACAGCAGAGGTTAGCTCCCTGACATTCAGTTCAAACATTTCGCAAAGGTGGTTATGTATATATGTGTGTGTGTATCTTTTGAAGAATAGGTCCGTGGTTTTTATCAGATTCTTAAAGCAGTTCTTGATGCCAAGAGGCTAAAACCTCTGCTTTGTAGAATAGATGTAGTTGTGATTTAGAGAATCAAAATAATAAAGTTAGAAGGGACTAGAAGAAACCATCTGGCAGTTAAGCAATTAAAGCATCCAAAAGATAGAGTGAATTATCGTTTTCTGGAAGCGGCTCATCCATGACTAAAGGGCACAGCTTTTCACCTGTCAGAAACACTAGGCTTCAAGTCTGCTCCCAGACTGCAGAGCACGGTTAGGCTCTCTGATGGAGAAGACTCTATTGTTCCTTATCGCACTGCTTACAAGGCCTCCTTACAGCTTAAGGCTGTTGAAAATGATTACAGGGAAACTGAACAGGGCCTGAAAAATGTGCCTAGTACAATTTACCATGGTTGATCTTAATAAATAAAACCCGCCAAATAGGTTCTTCTGTCAACCACCTCGGTGAGCATCCCCCATGACGTAGGTCACACAAGTTGTCACACGCACAGACAGGCATCTCCTACTGCACGCAAAGCTGGGTTTCTGGTAAGTGTGTGAGATTGTGAAAAATACACTGAACAGGAGGTAGAATATTTGGATTCAGTCTTGTTCTGCTTTAAATTCACCATGTCTCTCACATGTGATACAAGGGAATTTAAGGTTAAGGAACCAGTAATCTTTCTGAGTACTCACAATGAGTCAGGAAATTAGATATAGATACAAGTATATAGATATAAATATGTTCAGTTAATCTTCTCAATATTGGTATGGAATCTGTTATTATCTTCATTTTACAGAATAAACACCAAAGACAGAGAGATAAACTAACTTATTCAAGATCACACAAATATCAAGTCACAAAGCTGAATTCTAACAAACCCCTCATTTTTTTTTAATTAATAAACTGTATATGAGAAGTTTCAGGTTCACAGCAATATTGAGTGGAAAATACAAGGAGTTCCCTTCTACTCCTAGTTCCCACTGTCAACATCTGCCAACCCTGTTTTCTTAAACATGAAAGTCAGGCATTCATTCCATTCTCCCCCATAATTCTAAGATTCTAAATCCATTCTAAACCCATTCATATAGCAATGAATGTGTTAGAGGAGCATCACATTTAAAAGGCCCCATTATTAATCTTTTTTAAGCAGATGTTTTTGTAAAGTGAAATAATTAATAACCACTTCATCATTTTTTGAGTAAATATAGAGTCTCCCATATAGGATTTTCTTGGAGTTGGGTAAACTTTTAAAAACTAGTTCATATGACAAAATGACCCTTCTGATACTTAAAACCATGTACTGGATCACATTAAATTGTATATTTTGAGGAATTACTTTTGATATACTATTTCTCAAATGTCTTCATCTGTGTAAGTTCCATGAAAACCAGGAAGTGAAAGTACCCGATCTCACTTCCTAGCTAGAGCCATTCAATGGCAAATACTCAATTGAAATAAGGGAAAGGGAATTTATAGGCAAGAGGAATAGAATTTAATAGAATGGCCCAAAAACCAAATAGTTCAATTTAAAAAAAGGACAGAAGAAATGAACAGACATTTTTCTAAAGAAGACATACAGAAGGCCAACAAACACATGAAAAGATGCTCTGTATCACTCATCATCAAGGAAATGCAAATCGTAACCACAATGAGATACTACCTCACCCCTGGCTAATATCAAAAACACAAGAAACAACAAGTCTTGAAGAGGATGTAGCGAAAAAGGAACTTGCTTGCATTGTTGGTGGGAATGCAAACTGGTGCAGCCCCTGTGGAAAACAGAATGGAGGGTCCTCAAAAAGTTAAAAATAAAACTACTCTATGATCCAGCAATCACAGTACTGGATATTTATCCAAAGAATACAAAAAACATTAATTCAAAGAGATACATGTACCCCCATGTTTATTGCAGCATTATTTACAATAACCAAATCACGGAAGCAGCCCAAGTATCCATCTATAGGTGAAAAGATAGAGAAGATGTGGTGTGTGTGTGTATATATATACATATATATACATACATAGATACAATGGAACATTATTCAGCCATAAAAAGAATGAAATCTTGCCATTTGCAACAACACAGATACATCCAGAGAGTATTACGTTAAGGGAAATAAGACAATCAGAGAAAGACAAATACTGTATGATCTCACTCATGTAGAATTTAATAAACAAAACAAGCAAAGGAAAAAGAGTGAGAGGCAAACCAAGAAATAAGACTACTGACTATAGGGAACAAACTGATGGTTACCAGAGGGGAGGTGGGTGGGAGAAATGGGTAAAACCAGCGATGAGGATTAAAGAATACACTTATGATGAAAAAAAATAATAAAAAGAATGTTTGGTAAAATGTACACGTAGAACTTCAAAAACAGGGGCACCTGGGGGGCACAGTTGGTTGAGCATCTTACTCTTGGTTTCAGCTTGGATCATGATCCCGTGATCTCGGGGTCATGAGATCAAGCCCTATGTTGGGTTCCCTGCTCAATGTAGAAACTGCTTGGGATTCTCTTTCTCTCTTTCTCTCTCTCTCTCTCTCTCTCTCTCTCTATCCCTCCAGCTCATGCCCTTTCTCCCTCCCTAAGTAAATAAATAAATCTTAAAAAAAAAAACTTCAAAACAAAAAATCTAGTTAATCTCTCAAGCTTCAGTTTCCCCATCTGTAAAGCATGGATAATAAGACCTCCTCATGGGGAGCCTGTGAGAGCTAAAGACAAGGCATGCGGGCTGCTGAGCTTGGTGAGCTTGGTGAATTGGTACCTACAGAGGTCTAGGTGCGTTAGAGGTGCGTTAGAGGCTATCATGGCTATTATTGTGTCTGCTGCTGCAGAAGTCAGATTTTTCCCCCTTTTTTTAATATTTTTTTATTATGTTAGTCACCATACAGTACATCCCTAGTTTTTGATGTAAAGTTCCATGATTCATTACTTGCGTATAACACCCAGTGCACCATGCAATACGTGCCCTTCCTAATACCCATTCCCCCCGCCCCGAAGCCCTCAGTTTATTTCCCAGAGTCCATAGTCTCTCATGCTTCATTCCCCCTTCTGTTTACCCCCTTTTTAAACTGGAGGTAAAAGGAGTTGTATTGGTGGAAGGTGGTACCAAAGTGCCTGTAATCCTTCAGGTAAAAAAAAAAAAGAAACATAGGTAGATTCATCTTGACCCTCATTACATTTTGCCCTGAGAATTTACTCTTCCTTTCTTGGAACAACAGTATTTTAAGTTAAAAAAGAAAATCTCTACGAGGCTTCTTGGAGAAGCAGAGTAGCCTGGACAGCCACAGCTTTGTATCTGGAGCCACGCTTCATTTATCAGTGTCCCATTTTTTCAAACACGTTAAAATCACATGGCAAAAAATCCATCCAATCTAAATGGGGAATCCTTTAGGAAGAGATTTTTTAAAAATGGAACCAAAACTTAGACTACTTGGGGCTTTGTTATCACCTCAAGTTCTGACCATGGTGTAGAAATTAAGTCCAGCTTTGCCCCATTTTCTTCATCAACAAAGTGGATTACCAGTGTACCTATTAGAATCAGAGTATCTAAAATATAACACATAAACTAGATTTTAGATGTCACTCAATTTGACTTTTTTTTCTCCAAAAACAAGCTTCAAAAATCCTGGAAGGAATTCCTGAGGAAGAAAATACAACTAAGGCTTAATTTTTCTCCACAGAATTTTAAAAAATTCTGTCCACATTCCTAAGCCTAGAAAAAAGAGGCCTTAAATTGAAGTGTGGGAGCCAAGATCATCCAACGAGGCAGAACTAGATCGAGAACCAAATTCCCCTAACACCCAGCTCAGCACCCTTTCCAGTACGTCGAGCTGACTGACTTACAAAAGAGTTTTTAGAAGCCAGCACTCGTTTTCCCCACCCCAGACTGTCTAGGGTCATTATGTTAGAGGTTAGAACAAAGTCCAGGAACACCAACAATCCAGCTCCAGCAACTCACCCAGAAGCAGAAAATGAGGGGCTCTCCGCCAAGATTATGTAAGATCTCACCCCAAAGCAGTATCCCACTGACAGAGAAAGGCAGCAGTCAGAATCCTGGCATGTGGCCATAAAGCTCAAAGATCAATCCCATTTTCAAATGTGCCTAAAGTTGCTCAGGGAATTCTCCCCAGATGCTTAAACTCAGCAATGGAAAAAGTCTTTAAGTTACATAAAAGTAATTATTCTTATCATCTTAGAAAATGTTGCCTTCTTTGAAATATGAATTACATATACCCACTATAATTAAATTTCTCCTGATGGACAATGAATGCAATTGGAATTTGGTTTTCCACTTGCTCTGTTTATCACAAGATATACTTACTCTGATGAGTATCCCTTCAAATTATCATTCTTAAGCTGACTACACCATTTTCCTTTATAAGACCAAATGCTTGGGAGGGGGGAGAGTTTTAATTAAAAATGGCTACAAAGGAGGGGCACCTGCATGACTCAGTGAGTTGAGTATCTGACTCTTGGTTTTGGCTCAGGTCACGATCTCACAGTTTTAGGATGGACCCCCCCCCCCAACCACGCCAAGCTGGGCTCTGTGCTCGATGAGGAGTCAGCTTGAAGATTCTCTCCCTCTGCTCTTCCCCCGACAAGCACAGGCTCTCGCTCTCTTTCTCTAAAAAATAAATAAATCTTTTCAAAAATTTATTTTAAAAAATGACTAGGAAGGGTTTGCACAGATCTAAACTTTCAATCATCAGTACTTATTATTATTCTATTTAACTAGTAATTCAAATGAGCAAATGACACTCCCAGGAGAGTCCGAAAGAAACCTAAGTGCAATGAACTACATTCTAAGAAATGCTATTTCAACTTCTAAGCAAGCTAACTGCTTTCCTCCCCTTTCTCTTCCTCCTTCCATCTTCTTTTCTTTGTATCCATTGCCATCTCCACCACTGTCACCTCAAAAGCAATTTTATCCTTTGAAAGATAGTTCCTTCCCACCTGTTTTAAACTGTTTTAAACATGAACAACTCTAGAATTAAATGTGATGGAAGCAAATCAAGAAAAGACTCTTTTGTCATCACTATCATCACTAATTTTCATAATTTTACTAACATGTAAGGTTAGAAATATGCATGTACCTATTTTCAGTATTTTCGACAATTTGGGAAGCTAAATTAAATTCTGTAATACAGCTTTAAAAATTGGACTGTCCCTCCCCAAGTCCAGAAAATTCCATAAATAGCATATTGTATTTTAAATCAGAAGACCAGGCATACATAAAACATTCCATCCAACAGCCCCAGAATATATGTTCTTCCTAATTGTACACAGAACATTCTCTAGGATAGTTCTATATTAGATCACAAAACAAGTCTTAACAAATTGAAGGTTGAAATCACATCAAGTACCTTTTCTTACTACAATGGTATGAAACTAAATATCAATAATAGAAGGAAAGCTGGAAAATTCACAAATACATTGAAATGAATCAACACACACCTGAACAACCAATGAGTCAAAGGAGAAATCAAAAGAAAAATAAAAAAAGTCTTGAAACCAATGAAAATAAAAACATAACATACCAAAACTTGTGGAATGTAGCAAAAGCATTTCTGAAAAAAGTCTGTAGTGATAAACATTTACATTAAGAAAAAAGAAAGATCTCAGATAAACAACTTAACCTTAAACTTCAATGAACTAGAAAAAGAAGAAAAAACTAAGTTCAATATTTGCAGAAAGAAGGAAAAACAAAGATCAGAACAGAAATAAGTGAAAGACCAGAGAGGCACCTGGGTGGCTCAGTCGGTTAAGCCTCCAACTGTTAACTTCAGCTCAGGTCATGATCTTAGGGTGGTGAGATTAAGCCCTGCATCAGGCTCCATGCTCAGTGGGGAGTCTGATGGAGATTCTCCTTCTCCCTCTGCCCCTCCACCCGCTCTCTCTCCCTCTTTCTAAAATAAATAAATAAATCTTTAAAAAAAAAAAAAAAGACCAGAAAAACAACAGAAAAAAAAATCAACGAATCTAAGAGCTGCTTTTTTTTTTGGGGGGGGGGAACCCAAAATTAACAAACCCTTCACTAGTTTAAAGAAAAAGGAGAAAAGACTCAAGTAAATAAGAAATGAAAGAAGAGACATTACAAACGATAACATGGAAACACAAAACATCATTAAGAGAATCCTACGAACAATTATAGGCCAATAAATTAGACAACCTAAAACAAATGTATAAACTCCTAGAAAAGAAAATCTATGGAATGGAAAAATATATTTGTAAATAATCTACTGATAGGGATTAATATCAAAATATATCAGGAACCTATACAATTCAAAAGCAAAAAACAACCAAAGTAAAAAACAGGCAAAGGATCTGAATACACATCTTCTCAAGGACATACAAATGGCAAGTACATGAAAAGAAGCTCGACATCATTAATTATTAGGGAAATGCAAATCAAACCTTATATTAATAAGATATCACCTCATACTTGTTAGGATGGCTATTATCAAAACCACAAGAGATAATAATGCTGGTGAGGATGTGGAGAGAGTGGAACCCTTGTACACTCTTGAAGAGAGATCTGCACTCCTACATTCATTGCAGCATTATTTATAATAGTCAAGACATGGAAACAACCTGTCTGTAGATGGATAAATGATAAAGAAAATGTAATGTAGTGTACATATATATACACACATAGAATATTATTTAGCCATAAAAAAGATGGAAATCCTGCTATTTGCAGCAACATGGGTGAACTTCCGAGGCATTAAGGTAAGTGACATAAGCCAGAAGCCAGAGAGGGAAAGACAGATTCTGTATGGTAGCACTTATATGTATATATGTATGTCACTTACATCTAGAAACGCTGAACTCACAGAAACAAAGAGTAGAATAGTATGCCAGGAGCTGGGGGTAGGAAGAACAGAGATGTTGATCAATGGGTACAAACTTTCAGTTATAAGATGAGTAAGTTCTGGGGGCACCTGGGAGGCTCAGATGGTTAAGCGTCTGCCTTCGGCTCAGGTCATGATCCCAGGGTCCTGGGATTGAGCCCTGTGCTGGGTTCCCCACTCGGAAGGGAGCCTGCTTCTCCCTCTCTCTCTATTGTTCCCCCTACTTGTGCTCCCTCACTCTGTCAGATAAATAAAATCTTTAAAAAAAAAAAAAAGGGATGAGTAAGTTCTGCGGTTTAATGTATAGCACGGGGACTATAGTTAATAATACTGTATTGTATACTCACAATTTGCTGAGAGTAAATAAGCATTCTCACCATAAATAACAACAAAAAAGTAACTATGTAAAGTCATGGATATGTTAACCGAATTATGATAATCATTTCACAATGTATGTGCATATTAAATCATTATGTTGTACACTTTAAATACATACCATTTTGCCAAGTATACCTCAATAAAGCTGGAAAAAGATTATTACTACATGTCTGAGGTGGAAACTAATGAGAATTTAGACTGACATTCATTTACATTTATAACAGATAAGTCACCATGGCTGGGCCTCCCATGTGAAAACTTTTCCACCTGCATTTGATATTCATTAAATAAGTCAGCCAGTTCACCTGACTCTGGCCTTTTTTTTTCTCAATAAGAATCGGCGTGTTCTCTCTTTTATACTAACCATTTGTATTTTCCCAGTGGGGTCTAGGATCAGTGAGGCTGATTCATTTGAAATCCCAACCCCCTTGATTACTTACTATCTGTGTGCCTCAGCCACCCTCTCCTGCCCCGATGCCCTACTACACTACCAGAGAGAGCACAGCCAAGCCTTGTGCTAAGCTGGGTAGCCCAGGAAAGGCTTGGGTGCAAGGCTGTGCTTCTTTGTTCTCTAAAGTACACCAACGGAAAACAATTCTCCCCCATTATGGGAAGGCACGCAAGAATCCCAAGAGTCTCTACATTTTAATAAGAACCCCACCCCGGTGAGACTAGAATGAACTGAATCCAGTACCCAACACACACATCACTGCTACATGCAACAATTCTACTTGCTGTTTTTTAAGTCTTGCTAAACAAATCTGACTTACAATGACATCTGCTGGGAGTTTTTGGCACTGGAAGGGAAAAAAAAGGCCAAATATCTGATATTAGCAGCATTGCCCAGGGAGAAAGGAACTTTAACAGTGTCAAAAGTCAATGTCTTAAATGATCTTTCAAACTGGGAACTGTATTGTGAAAAATAATAAAATAAAATAAACCTCAGGTGAACCCATAATAAATACCAGATGTTGCACTATGAAACTAAACCTGAACTGTGAGTTAACATTCTAATTCAGTGTTATCCAGCTTTCAAACATCCTTCTAGAAAGAGAAGGATGAAACGTATGACATTCCTCCTAGATGCGCTTATGCTTCGGGAAGTTTCTCAGAGCAGAATTTTCAACTTCTCAAAACTGAAACTTCATTTTCTTTCAAAAATATCAAAATATTAATTTAGCTTGATAATTCTTTATATTTAAGGGAAGCTGCTATAAGTTCACATCAGACATCCTCAAAGGCTAGTGAAGAGCATCTTTCTCCTAACCTCCAATTCCAGTTGAGGGTGTGGCCAAGGTATAGAGTAGAAGGACCACCGTGCTAATGAATCTTCCAGCAAACCACTGACGTGTTCAGTGGATTTATTTTCAAGGCAAGACGACGATGCATAAGTCAAGAGGAAATGAATGTTTCCCTGACCAAGTAACCTAAGCTTTAAAGAGCACGCTGTTAGGATGGAGTCTCCTACCATCTCTTCCCCACAGAGGAGTAGATACCTGAATGAAGGGGAATTGTAGGAGTTCATAGCTGACTCAGGAAGACGAAAGGCATTATTACATGGACAAGTTATAATTCTACTTAACTGCCACCACTAAGACATATTAATAATATTAGATTCAATCAACCTTAGTTTTAGTGTAAAGTCCAATCTCCAGCTGCCACTCAGGCAAAAGAGTCTTATTACCAGATAGAAGCTTTCATTGTTCATTAAAAAAAAATTCAAATTGGTCTTACTGTATTTGAAATTATGTTTGAAATTATTTTTCCCTGTTTTGTTCATAGTAATATTTGAGGCCATTCTTTGACATTTTGATTAAAATGATTGCAGTGAGATTTAAACTGACTGGAGAGAGATTTAAAGTAAGAAATTTCTGAACTTAATAACATTGCACTCTTGGGATTTCCAAAGAAAATTTTAAAAATTACAAGTGAAATTGGACAATTATTCTGAGAAAAAGCCCCTGAGCCATAAGAAAATCCCATCCCATAGTCCTTTATTCAAACTTTAAAAGCTGGCACTTTGTATCCGTGATGTTCAGATATGTCTACCTTTCAATTTCATTTTCATATTTAAGAACATGAAGAAACAGTATTGAATCTAATAAAGTCTGAAGGTTTTACTTCTAGCAAGATTCAAGTTATTCCCACATATTGGCATAGGGTCAAAAATGTAACAGATTAGTATATATTCTAAATTCCTTTTTTCATAAATTGAGCTTGTTTTGAGGCAAGTCTCCATACAAGCAAAGATTTTGTGTCCATATTGTGCTATATTTCCAATGCCTGCTCACAATGTTTCTGGAAATGCACAGGAAGACTATTCATATGAAGTAGCTACTTTCATACTTTCCAGTCACTGTGTAAACTTGGGACCTGATAAGTCTGCATCTGAAAGCAAATTTTTCCAAGACTTTACTGACTCTAGTTGCTTCTCCATTCTGCTCCAAGATCTCCAGATTCCAGGGTTCCAACCCAGCTCGTCTGAGTCTCCCTTACCTCACTCTAGTAGCAGACAGAGTCCTCTGATTTTTACATAGGCCATCTGCTGCCTTGAGCCAAAGGCCTATGCTGACTGAGTCCTTCAGCATCAGGACTCTGGGAGTGAGAGAACAGGGGTGAGGAGCAACTGAAGCCACTGAATTGGAGGGAAGGCAAATGAAGGAGCATCTAAGGAAAGAAAGATTTACCCATGAGGTAATTTTTGAAATGGCTCTTTAAAGGTAAGTAGGAGCATGATGGGAGGAAGCCAGGATCTTTGTCTTTTGAATCTGTGTCAAATACTATTCTGTATGTATAGAATCATTAAAAATTTGCAAACATTATGCATAATGGGGGAAAAAATAGTCAAAGATATTTACAGTTGGGGCACGTGGGTGGCTCAGTCAGTTGAACATCTGATTCTTATTTCTGCTCAGATCATGATCTCAGAGTCATGAGAATGAGCCCTACATCAAACTCCATGCTCAGCAGGGAATCTGACTGAGATTCTCTCTCTCCCTCTCCCTCAGCCCCTCCCCCATTCACATTCTCTCTCTCTCTCTCTCTCTCAAATCTTTTTTTTAAAGAGCTTTATAGTCAATTACTCTTGTTTTTCTTACCTGCTTATTCACAACACTCAAATATCTGAATGGTTGTCTGCTTGCTATACAAACAATAAACTAGTGTGACTGTAACACTAAGTTGAAAAAGTTTTGCCCACGGACATAATGAAAAATCTCATTAATGCTACATCTGGATGTTTTTGCTGACCATTTAAACGAGGACACAATTTGATCAAAGTTATCTTGCAATTGTGGAAATAGTTATTTTATGCCTTCTTCCGCATGATATGGCCTTTCTTTAAACAGAAAATGTCCAAATAATCTGCAAAAAAAAAAAAAATAACTAAAATACCTTTCTTTTGGCTACCTCTATACATGTTTACCAAATCAGTCCTCCCATTTCCTAGCCACCACCCTACATCAAGCTCCATCTTCTCACTTTGTATTATGCCACAGCCCTGCCTTCCCAACTTCTGAACAAAATAAAATGTTAGCGCCTTACTCCTGTGCACACACAAAAATGTTGCAGTGGTTTCTAAGTTTTTGCAACTTCAAGCTACTTCCCAGACCCCAATCCATTCTGTGCGATTTTATATTCCCCTATTTTTCATCATACAGGCTTTGTTTGATTAACACTGCCCTCACAAGCATGGAATTCCATTCCTTATCCTACTCACTTCATTCATTCAGCTTACCCAGAATTCTCTGCACCCTACTCTGCTACCTATTCAAATTCTGCCCATACTTCAAGATTCTCCCCAAGCTGTATCTGAAAGCTTTTCTATATTTCAGATGTTAAAGATCTCTCCTGCCCTTCTCACTAGCACATAGAACCATTACAAGTATCTACTCATGATGCAGAAGCTAATCATAAAATAGGGAAATAGTCTTAATCATATTAATCAAATTAATATGATTTCTGTTTAGGCAATTCAGCTTCAATTAGTACCCAAAACTAGGCAATCAGCACTTCTCACTGTTAGTATAACTCAGATTCTCAAAATTAACTGCTTTTAAAAATTGACTATATTACCTACATAAAAATGGAGGTCTGGACCTCTACCTAAGATCAAGATTCAGAAGGTCTGGAGAAAACGTGGTTTCAAGTAGCTCCACAGGTGTTTCTGATAGCCACCCACATTCAGGACATTGTTTTTCCAAAGGAGATCCCAGTTGATCTCCTCCACAAGGAATCAAAGAAGCCATACAAACAACAGGAGATTCAGGGTTGATCTATAGATTAAACAAAAAAACAAAAAGCTTTGCCTTTACAAGACAAATCCAGCAAACCTTACATAGGTGATCCAATAATTCAGCATAATTTCTGGGCTGCCAAATGTACACAAATTGGCAATTGGGGCCAGAGGTTCCCTATCATGACTGTGCCTAGAATAATCTGGAAACAAATGTAAGTACATATTGGGGCACCTGAGTGGCTCCTGACCTCAGCTCAGGTCTTGATCTCAGGTTTGTGAGTTCAAGCCCCACATGCTGGGTGTGGAACCCATTTAAAAAAAAAATGTAGGTACATATCAACCCACTGAACCAGGAACTCTGGGAATGGAACCTAGGGATGTATATTTTCTTAAATTTCCAGGTGATTCTTTTGAGCAAAAGATTTTGGTAAACTCTTAGGCCATTCCAAATTATTATCTGTATTTCCTTTAAGCTAGTCAGATCTTGCCTTAAAAGAGCTATCTGGTGAGTGAGTCTCATCCCCATTCCACTAGAGCTTCCGGATATGAGCTCTTCCCAACAGCATTCCAAAAATCCATATTTGGAGCATTAACAACATAAGGAAGTGATAAAAGACTGCTGTGGAAAAAGACAAAAATTTGGTTTTGGTTAGCTGATATTCTTTCATCTTTACATTGGCCATTATAACGATTGCTTAACTAAGTCATTGGTATGGCATGAGTATTTGTATGTTGTTCTAAAATCTTTCCATTGGCCATGACTCTGGGATATATACCATTCCTCTCGCTGAGAGATAACTTTATGTTTTTGCTGTATAGAAGACCAAAATACACATATACACACACACACACAGCTGAAAGGTTAACTTTAAGTGCTTCATCGAGTAAATATCTTAACTGAATACTGAAATCATGAGCCATCCTCTCTTTAAATACACTTCGACAGTTTTTTTTTCAATTGCAAAAATCACCATTATGCAATTTCCCTTTTTATTGTAACACAGTAGATATTTTGATGTACATCAACGAAAAAAGAAACAGTGTGTTTGCCAGTTGGTATTTTGCCCTTATTATATAAAATTGGAAATGGAAATTGTGGCCTTGATGAAAACATTGAAATTCCAGTAAGTAGAATTAGTCATACTTTTTGTGTACCAGGGTTAGATTTCAAACAGCAAGTAAAAGTTCCCCGAGCTACTAGTAGAAGCAAACATTCTCAAATTAAAATAAAAAGAAGGACTACACATGCTTGCAAGAGCCCAAGAGGGGATGAGTAACATTTGACATTTGAAAGTCTGGAATCCGAGCAAACGGCTTTCTCCCAGAGGAGAAACTTCTCACCAAATAGTTGGCCCGCTGTGGTATCTAGCTTTCTTTGAAACAGCAAACCTAAAATCTTCAGGAAGAAGGCAAATTAATGAAACCATTTTGGCTTAACTCCTCACAGCCTGGGAACTGCTGTAATCAAGTCAAGAAGTGCTAACCAACTGAGTTTTAAATTATACCACGGTCAGAATAAGGGGAAGAGCATCAATTGTTAACAACTTGCTGACAAGCCTGGGGCCCCTCCAAGCTGCCTCACTCACTTGCTCACTTGAGTGTCTTGGGACTTTTTCCTTCCACTCTTAAAAAAGATCTCATTGTTTGGGAGGTAATATTTGGATCTCCTTCTTTGTTTTGTACATTGGGACGGTTACCACTTGAACTGCAGCAAAATTTTTCATTATTTAAAAAAAGAACAAGTAGGTAAAAGGATGAGTCAGGCACCAAAAATCCACACTGTCACCCACGTAATTCAGAGAGAGACAGAGAGGCAGAGAGAGAAATAGGGTAAAGTATTAGAAGTCATAAATATTTAACTAAAATAAGATTTACACATGTTCCATACATTTCATAATGCCTCAAAGCAGTGGAATATAAAATCATCCTGCCGCAGTATGATATTAAGTTTCTTAAATGCCAATGGCAAAATTCAGAGTATTTATGTGTTCTTCTTTCAAACCATCTATGCACTCCAAATAATCTCTTTTGAAGCCATCA
Source organism: Ailuropoda melanoleuca (assembly GCF_002007445.2). NCBI lineage: Eukaryota > Metazoa > Chordata > Mammalia > Carnivora > Ursidae > Ailuropoda > Ailuropoda melanoleuca. The sequence goes on from NC_048218.1 coordinate 156,403,398, forward strand.
AATCCCCTCACAATTCACACAGAAAATTCAAGTCTTAGTTCTTCTACTAAATCCCTCACAATCAGATGAACACAAAACAGTAAGATCTTAGTAAACCTGTGGTGAGGCCTCCTGCCTTGCTCTATCTGCTCAGTCTAGGTGGCTTTTGTATCCATCCAGAAACTGGACAATAACAAGAACTGATAATCCGCCCAATCTAACCATCTACCAGTGTCCAAAAAGTTTCACGGTGGCCCACTGCTCGTTGCATGCTTCTTCCTCCTACCCACAGTTTATAGTATGTACAGAGTTCTGCACAGACTCTTTTATTAGTTTCTAGGGCTGCCATAACAAAGCACCAAACATAGGGTGGCTTAAACAATAGAAATTTACTGCCTCACAGTTCTGAAGGCTAGAAATCTGAGATCAAGGCATTGGCAGGGTTGGTTCTTTCTGAGCACTATGACAGAAGGATCTCTTCCAGGCCATTTCCTTGCTCTGTAAATGGCCCTCTTCTCCTTATGTCTCATCATATTATTTCCCCTCTATGTATATCTCTTTGTCCAAATTTCCCCTTTTGATCAGGACACCAGTCATATTGGACTAGGGCCCACCCTCATGACTTCGCTTTAACTCGATTCCCTCTGGAAAGAAGTTATCTCCAAATAAGAACACATGTTGCAGTTCTGGGGATTAGAAATCCAATATAAATTTGAGGGCCAAAATCCAACCCATAATAATCCTCTATCCAACCTTACATGGTAAACACTAATGTCAACATTTAGGGGTGATTGGCACTGTGAGAAATAAAGAAGACAAACCCACTGGGCCACGTGTCATCTCAATCATACGTTTTGAGAAAACTCACAAAATCATCCTTATAAGCATCCTGTAATGCTAAATAAAATTCACTGCAATCTAGTCACCCATAAAACACCTTTTCTATAAATACATGTGAAGTGTTCTCTATTATATGAAATTATGAAAAAGTAAAACTAAAACCACAACAGGTAATTATCTATAAATAAAATACCTTTGGTTTTCTTTAGTCTTCTTCTGCGGAGGTAATTACCAAGCCTAATTCACCATTTTGAGCATTTAACAGTGAAACAACAATATAGTCTTGTCACCCCTCTCATAGTTCCCCAAATCCTCTTTCCATTCTGGCAGTCACAACCACAAATTCAACAACCAACAACATTCACATGTCCTTAGTGAGGACATTTTCCTCACAAAGTCGTCAACTACATTCCTACTAAAAAAGCCTCACCCCCAAAGAGACTGGGTCACTGTGCTTGATTCTGCTGAAGAGAACAAGACTGAAGTCTCTTCTAATAAACACCTTGTCTTGGGACAGAACTCAATTGAACCTATGAGGAAGAAGGATATACTCCTTGAATAAACTATAGAACCAATCAGAGAAAGAGTCTTCCCTTTAAAACAAAACAAACAAAACAAACAAAAAAAAAAACACAGCTGACCCTAAAAACCCAAAGCTCAAAGAGATAGACCTACAATGCTCTGTTTGAAGAGTGAAGTCAATGCAAGTGTCCTAAGATTTACAGATGCACAGTCCCAAACACCATTTAAAACATAAAGATTTCATTCTTGGCTGAGATCTCACAGTGAAAATGTAATTGCCTCTGCTTAAGTCTTGAGTCTTGAGTCTGCTTTCCTTGGCTAATCCAATTAGAAATGTATAAAGTTAAACCACATAAGTCATATAGGTTAAAAATGGTCCAAATATTATCAATTTTATGTGGCCCAACCTAATTCTTGGCTTCACTGATTGATTCAACCCTTTTATATATCCTTTATTAAGTAGCTTCCATTGCCAGGTCCCTATAATTGAAGTACACAAGGCCTATAAGAGGAGAGTTTTTAATAGAGTTAGGGAAAAACTGCTTCTGATTATAAAGAAGTAATAGGGTCTGGAATTATCCTTCTGCTGTAAACAACTAGAGAGCAGAACAAAATACAAGGGATAACTATTTTCAGACACTGGACAACAAGCAACAGAGAACTGTGATTTCAGAGAGAAAAAAAAAAATGAAGTGAGTCCTATGTTTGTCCAGATAATTGCCTAAAAGAAATTTGTAAAGTACTGAGCAGGGAGGAGAAATACAAACTCAATTTCACCGAGTGGAGGTGACAGAGATCAGAGTTCAAGAGGCCATGGCGGCTATAAAACACATGGAATACCTACAAAAAGGGGAGCTACAGAGGAAACAGTTCTAGAAATCTGAATAGAATCTATGATGGAGTAAAAATATGTACTTACATACCATAAGGCAGGACAAAAAATAACATCTAAGGAAAGAAAATATACTGAGAAGTTATAAGTTAAACACTTTCTGAAGTTCACATGGGTCCAGGAACAGTTTAACTTCCCACCAGAAGAGAATAAGAGATCTCAAGGACTACGTGGGTATATGAAATAGAGACCGCTGACAGGCCACACCTCAGAAGTGCATTTAAATTAGTTCTGGTAAAAAGACTACTCTAGGGGCACCTGGGTGGCTCAGTCAGTTAAGCATCTGCCTTAACTCAGGTCATGATTCCAGGGTCCTGAGATAGAGCCCCGCTTTGGGCTCTCTTCTTCCTCTCCCTCTGCCTGCTGCTCTGCCTTTTTGTCATCCCTCTCTCTCTGTCAAAATAACAAATAAATAAATAATACAAGAATAAAAGAATACTCCAGATCTGCTCTTAAAAACTTTTTAAAAGGGGCGCCTGGGTGGCTCAGTCAGTTAAGCATCTGCGTTTGGCTCTGGTCATGATGCTGGGGTCCTGGGATCAAGCCCCACATCAAGATCCTTGCTCAGTGGGGAGTCTGGTTCTTCCTCTCCATCTGCCTGCAGCTCTGCCTGCTTGTGCTCATAACCAATGTCTCTGTCAAATAAATAAATAAAATCTTTTTTTTAAAAAACTTTTTTAAAAAGACTCAAAAAGATAAGCCTGGTCTACAATGTGATCCAAACAAAAATTTCTAGGCATGAAAAAGCAGGAAAATATGAACAATAGCCACGAAAAAAATTAGTAGAAACAGATGGAAAAAATCTGAAATAAAAATTTTATTAGATGGAATAAACAATAGTTTAAACACTGCTTAAGAAAAGATCAGTGATTTGAAAATAGCAGTAGAAATTAATAATAAGCATGGAGAAAAATTCTGGGAAAAAAATGAATTTCTCAGTGATCTACGAGACAATATCAAGAGCTTTAATATAAATGTAATTGGGATTCCTGAAGAAAAAGGAAGGTGAATGCAAAGAATATTTGAAGAAATAATGGTTGAAAATATACCAAAATTGATAAAAGGCTATAAAGTCACAAATTTAAGAGGTTTGACAAACCCCATGAAGGAAAAATATAAAGAAAATCACACTAAAGGACAACATAATCAAATTACCTTTTTTTTTAAGATTTTATTTACTCATTTTCTGAAGAGAGAGAATGTTTGTAAGCGAGGAGGGGCAGTGGGAGAAGGAGAAAGAATCTGAAGCAGACTCTTCACTGAGCACAGAGCCCGAAGTGGGCTTCACAACCGTGAGAGCATGATCAGAGCCAAAACCAAGATAGCTGCGATTAAAAACAAAAAAATATATAACAAGTGTTGGTGGTATGTGGGAAAGTTGGACCCCTTGTGCACTGTTGAAAAGATTCTAAAATGATACAATCACTATGAAATACAATATGACAGTCCCTCAAAAAATAAAATAAAAAGAACTACCATATGATCCAGCAATCCTATTTCTGGGTATATATCCGAAAGAACTGAAATCAGGGTCTCAAAGAGCAATTTTCATTTGCACAACTATGTTCACAGCAACATTATTTATAATAACCACGAGATGGAAGCAACTCAAATGTCCATGGAAAAACAAATGAATAAACCAAAGGTGGTATCCACATACAGGAGGATACTATGCTGCCTTAAGAAGGAAGGAAATTCTGCAATGTGGTACAACATGGACAAACCTTGAAAACTTCATGCTAAGTGAAATAAGCCAGCCATGAAAAGACAAATACTTTATGATCCAACTTATATAAGATATATAAAGTAGCCAAAATCATACAAATGGAAACCAAAATGGGCTTGGGTCTTGGGGAAGAGGAAAGTGGGAAAGTGGGTATAGAGTTTAAGATTTGCAAGATGAGAAAGTTTTGGAGATCTGTTTTGTAAAAATGTACATATAGTTAGTATTATTGAACTATAAACTTAAAAACGGCTAGGACAGTAAATTTTATAACACATATTTTTACCAAAATTTTTTTAAAAGAGTAAACAAATGTTAACCTAGAATTCTATACCCAGTGAAAACTCCTTTAAAAATTAAGGCAATATAAAGGCTTTTCTTGAAAAACAAAAGCTGAGAGAATCAACACCTAACCTACAGTGTAAAAAACATTAAAAGAATGTTTTTTGGGCAGAAGGAAAATGACACCAGACAGAAATTGGGATCCACACAAAGGAACACAGAGTGGCAGAAAAAGTAAATATATGGATAAATAAAAAGCTCTTGTTTCTCATTTGTGAACTTCTTTAAAAGATAATTGACTATTTAAAGCAAAAACAATAAACAGTGTATTTTAGAGTCTTTAACATATGTAGAAATAGTTTATCACAACAGTAGCATCGAGGATGGGAAAGGGAAGTAAAAGTATACTATTAAAAGAGTCATACATTATATGTGAGGAGATATATTATTTGAAATTCAACTGTGCTAAGTCAAAAATGTGTATTACAAGGCCCAGAATAATTTCTAAAAATATAAAAGTGGTATATGTAACAAGATAATAGTACAGAAAAAGTTAAATTCTAAAACATGCTCAATTAATCTGAAAGAAGGCAGAAAAAGGGAGAAGAACTGATGGTACAGATTAAAAAAAAAGCAAATAACAAAATGGTAAATTTAAAACCAGTCATATTGCCATTTACATTAAATGATCTAAACACTAAAAGGCAGAGATTGTCAGGCTAGATAAAAAAGCAATACTCAACTATATGGTACTAAGAAATTCCTTTAAAATATAAAGATACGGATGGTGTAAAATAAGAGGAGGGAAATAAAGCTACAATGCAGAACTACATGTGAGAAAACTGGAATTTCTATATTAATATTAGAATGTCACTGGCTCCATTAGCCAAGTATCATCAAGGTTTTGGCCTCATTCTGTTTTATTAGTGTAATTTTGCATACTCACCTGCCTCTATTCACACTACAACTAGTCAGCCTAGACCAGTCCCTAAACTTCTAAGCTGAGTTTCTTATCCCCTAGTAGATTTCACTTTGAATCAGAACACATGCCATTGCAGGGTCCTGTAAGGCCATTCTGCCTTGCCAGGGTCACATGTCTTCTTAGTTAAAAGCAGAAGCAATCCCACATTGGGTCAAACCCTTCATCTGTTCCCAAGCACTCTTCTCCACTAACCCCAGTTACTGAGCTCTAGCTCAAAATCCATGTGGCTTTACCCCAGGTAGCATCTAAGTGTTGTCATACTGTGTAGAAACAGGCTACAGCAGGAATTAGTTTCTGCTTCCAACCCCACAGAAACACATGCAAGACACATGGAAAGGCAGAAGGGCTCCATCCTTTGCCCAGGACTGCTCAAATTCTCTGCCTAGGAAAACTGACATCAGCATTAACTTTTGCAATGAACATTCCTTAAAACTAAGCTATTTCTATTATTGTGCCCACATTGGTGANAGGCAGAAGGGCTCCATCCTTTGCCCAGGACTGCTCAAATTCTCTGCCTAGGAAAACTGACATCAGCATTAACTTTTGCAATGAACATTCCTTAAAACTAAGCTATTTCTATTATTGTGCCCACATTGGTGACCAATGATTTATTTGTCTTTATAGCATGTTGTATTTTTTTAATAGTTTCAGATAGTTTGTCCTTTCTGGAGTCCTTTTCAGATTAAGGCTACAGAGACAGATTGCCAGGGTTTAAATACAGGGTCTATCATATATTAGCTATGTAGACTTCAGATAGTTACTTAAACTCTTTAAGTTTTAGCTACTGGTATAGTGGTAAGTGAGGAGACTTCCGATTAAAAGTAGAAAAATGAAACCTAGAGGTATTATACAAGGTGCCTAAAGTCACAGACAGAATAGATCATGGATTAGAACTCCAAGATTTTCTTTTTTTTTTTAATGATTTTTTTATTATATTATGTTAGTCACCATACAGTACATCCCCTGATTCTGATGTAAAGTTCGATGCTTCATTAGTTGCATATAACACCCAGTGCACCATGCAATATGTGCCCTCCTTACTACCCATCACCAGTCTATCCCATAACCCCACCCCCCTCCCCTCTGAAGTCCTCAGTTTGTTTCTCATAGTCCATAGTCTCTCATGTTTCATTCCCCCTTCTGATTACCCCCCCTTTCTTTATGCCTTTCTTCCCCTACCGATCACCTTAGTTCTTATGTTCCATAGATGAGAGAAATCATATGATAATTGTCTTTCTCTGCTTGACTTATTTCACTTAGCATTATCTCCTCCAGTGCCGTCCATGTTGCAGCAAATGTTGAGAATTCGTTCTTTCTGATAGCTGAGTAATATTCCATTGTATATATGGACCACAGCTTCTTAATCCAGTCATCTGTTGAAGGGCATCTCGGCTCCTTCCATGATTTGGCTATTGTGGACAATGCAGCTATGAACATTGGGGTGCATATGGCCCTTCTCTTTACTACGTCTGTATCTTTGGGGTAAACACCCAGTAGTGCAATGGCTGGGTCATAGGGTAGTTCAATTTTTAACTTTTTAAGGGACCTCCACACTGTTTTCCAGAGTGGCTGTACCAACTTGCATTCCCACCAACAATGTAGGAGGGATCCCCTTTCTCCACATCCTCTCCAACAATTGTTGTTTCTTGCCTTGTCTATCTTTGCCATTCTAACTGGCGTAAGGTGGTATCTCAGTGTGGTTTTGATTTGAATTTCCCTGATGGCTAATGATTTTGAACATTTTTTCATGTGTCTGTTAGCCATTTGTATGTCTTCATTGGAAAAGTGTCTGTTCATATCTTCTGCCCATTTTATGATTTGTTTATTTGTTTCTCGTGTATTGAGTTTGAGAAGTTCTTTGTAGATCTTGGATACCAGTCCTTTATCTGTGGTGTCCTTTGCAAATATATTCTCCCATTCCGTGGGCTGTCTCTTAGTTTTTTTGACTGTTTCCTTGGCTGTGCAGAAGCTCTTTATCCTGATAAAGTCCCATAAGTTCATTTTATCTTTTATTTCTCTTGCCTTTGGAGATGTGTCGTGAAAAAGGTTGCTCTGGCCGATGTCATAGAAGTTGTTGCCTATGTTCTCCTCTAGAATTTTGATGGATTCCTGTCTCACATTGAGGTCTTTCATCCATTTGGAGTTTATTTTTGTGTATGGTGTGAGAGAGTGGTCAAGTTTCATTCTTTTGCATGTAGCTGTCCAATTTTCCCAGCACCATTTATTGAAGAGACTGTCTTTTTTCCACCGGATGTTTTTTCCTGCTTTATCAAAGATTAGTTGCCCAAAGAGCCGAGGGTCCATTTCTGGGTTCTCTATTCTGTTCCATTGGTCGATGTGTCTGTTTTTGTGCCAGTACCATGCTGTCTTTGTGATCACAGCTTTGTAGTACAGCTCGAAATCCGGCATTGTGATGCCCCCAGGCTTTGTTTTTCCTTTTCAACAGTTCCTTGGAAATTCGGGGCCTTTTCTGTTTCCATACAAATTTAAGGACTATTTAGAACTCCAAGATTTTCTATGTATTTTGCCATCACTTCTCACTACCTCCACTGCTACTATTGTAGCATCATCTCTTGCCTAATTTGTTAGGTAGCTTTTGAAACGTCTGGTTATAATCTCCACCTCCTGATATTCACACCTTTGTACAATCTCTTCCTGTGTGCTGGACTTAATGACTTATTTCTAACAAATGTTATAAAACTAAGGGGTATCACTTTAGAAATGAGGCCTTAAAACACTGTGACTTCCATTTCTTTCTTTCTTTCTCTCTCTCTCTCTCGTTCTTTTAACTTGTTTGCTCTCTGGGAAAGGATCATATAGCCAAGAAACTGAGGGTGTTCTCTGACCAATATCTAGTAAGGAATCAAAGATTCCAACAACCCACAAGAAACTGATTTCCCTGTGAGTGAACTTGGAAATGAATCCTCTCCTAATCAAGCCTTGAACTGATACCCTGATTGCATTCTTATGAGAGACCCTAAGCCAGAAGACCCAACTTAGCCAAATTCTGACAAACAGAAAATGTGAGATGAAAAATGTTTGTTGTTTTAAGCTACCCAGGTTGGGGGTAACTTGTTACACAGTATAACTAAGACACCTAAATCACTATAATAGCCTCATAATTGGTGTCATTACTTCTACTCTTGACTGTCCAGAGTACACTCAGACTTATCCTTTAAACAAGCCTGATCAAGTTATTCCCCAGCTCAAAATCCTGCAATGGCTCCATTTTCTTTTAGAGTCAAAGTCAAAGCCCTTACATAACCTAAAAGATTCTACAACTCCCTTCTGTTCTGACCTCAAGTCCTATTACTCACTCACTTGCACCCCAGCCCCATAGGCTTGTTAGCTGTTCCTCACACATGCCCCATGTGCTCACACACTGGCCTTTGCATTGGCTATTGCCTTTCCCTGAAACGCTCTTCCCCCAGATATCCACACAACTAATTCCTTTGCCTCCTTCAAACGTTTGATCAAATGTCACCTTCTTAGCAGAAGCCTACCCTGACCATCATACTATAAATTGCCATATATCTTTCACCCCCATTCCTAATTTCTTTTTCCTCTTACTACCTGGTTCTATCCATAGCACTCATCACCTAATTTAGGGCATATTTTACTTATTTATTATGTCTATTGTCTATTGACTATTTCCTTCAAAAAAATGCAGAGTCCAAGAGGGAAGAGATACCTTTTTTCTGTTTTGCAGCAAATAAGTAATGAACTACATTGCTCTCAGTAATAATCTAGAAGGAGTTTATGACAAAGGTCATTATAACCCTCTTTAAGCATGTAAAAATAGTTAATATGGATTCAAATCAGATACATTACTCTTTATAATTACCCTTCATATAACAGTTTTCAGGGTATTTCAAGATTTTATAGTGCCAAAATCTATAGAGTCTATGGTGAGATAAAGCACGCCTGCTGTAACTACCTCACCAAGGGGCTTTTATCACTGCACCAGAACTTCAGATTAAAAGGATAAAGATGGCTTAAAAAACAAAACACTGATATAAACTAAAAGTGTGAATGGCATTTCCTTATTAGATGTATTAAGCAAAATAAAAGCTCACAAACTGATATATGAGAATATGTGATAAGAAATAAGGGTATTTGGCTGCCAAATGAGTTTTATATTATTACATACTTCTCACGTGTGAAAGTATAGAAAAGACCTGAAGCATCCTTTATATTTATCAGAAACTTGATTAATAAACACAAATTAAATGTCTTTGTTCAGCTCTTATGAGCATATATCACACCTTGATACTAAAACCAGTATCCCTGGTAACAGAAGGCAACCTCTATGTCCAAGTAGGAGTTCTGTATGCTACCCCCAAGTATGCAAAGTACAACAATCCCCCATTATGTGTGTTAATAGGCTGCAAAGCTTAACAGTCCCAACTGAAGCAACAACTTTGTGCGTTGACACTTGAAACCTGGATGCCATGTAGCTATACCTCCTCCCACCTTTTTTCCCCACTTAGGTGCACAAGCCTGCACACATACACACATGCATACACACACACCTTGAAGTAATGTTCTTTACTGACACTCAACTCTCTTACAATTTAACAGCTGTGTGGCAGTTACAGAGAACAAAGGAAATTAATGTTGTATACTGGACTGTTTTTAAGGCTGATGCAAATGTTTTCTGGGTCCAGCCACAGTAATTAAACACACACACACACACACACTCACACATCTCAAAGTATGTTGACAAAAGTTGAAGGCTTGTCCCCAGAGACAGCTATTTATGAAGGACATCAAATGAATACAGCATGAGTCAATGGAGTCCAAACATTTCTTGAGCTAAACAACTTGTGCGGCCCTGTGATGAGATCCAGGACACTGATCTGGTGACAAACTGGCACTGTCAATGCCGCCAACTCAGAGGAACATCAGAGGAATGAGTTACCTGGATGTGTGGGCAGATCTGCCCTGAGAGGCTTCTCCCAGAGCTGATCTCTGTGAATCCAGAGCAGCCCCAGCAACCCCATGCATCACTGAGGGAAGAGAAAACAGAAGGTGAAAGGGGAAGCACAGGCATGAGGGATGGGAAGAGCCTCCATGTTATCTTTGAGAACAACAAATCATACCTAATTGCTTGAGAAGAAACCACTCCCAGTAATTTGCCTCAGCCTTGTCTCATTCTTTGATGGCTGCCACCCCTAAAAGGGACAGGAACTTCACACTTTATTTTTTTTTTAATTTTTATTTTATTATTATATTATGTTAGTCACCATACAGTACATCCCCGGATTCCAATGCAAAGAGGAACTTCACACTTTAGAATGAACATTCATCTATTCAAAAAACATTTATTGAGAGCCTACTATATGTGGGGGCAGGGAGCATAGCAGGAAAGAAGGTAGTCAACCTTCCTTGGTAGGTGGTAGGTGCAAATGCTGAAGCCAGTCAGCTCGGTCTGAATAATGGCCTCCCACTTACCAACAGTGTGAGTTTTGGGAAATTTGCTTAATTTTTCTAAACGTCAGTTTCCTCATTTATAAAACGAGGATTGAAATATTACTTATTACTTGAATATTACTTATTACTTATTTCCAAGGGCTATTGTGAGAATGCTTTAGAACATTGTCAGGCCCAGTCAATAAATGTTAGCTACTGTCAACTAATATTGTCATAATAGTCACTGTGCTAGGTGCTAGGTGTACAGAAGAGAACAAAGCACATGAATTTTATGTTTTATTGGGAATGACAGACAATAGACAAATAATCAAGTAAATATAAAGTGGGTCCGATAACAGCAAGTAATATGGATAAGAAATCACACACATACACTGAGAATAAAAGGGAAACATCATTAACACAAAACACTTTCACCTCCCTAACACCCCAGACCCCCACTCCAGCTTCTTTTTCCATACAGAAGAAAATAACCCCCTTGGAAGACATCTCCGCTAAATCCTAGAGGCTTCTGAGAGTTGAGAGTATTTCTCTTTTTTATTTTCCCTTTGAAGATGATTATTTTTGTGCCATTCAGCAACTCCAACTGTAAATCTACTTGGTATCCTAGCAATTTCAATCACTCCAGTCTAAAAAGTAGTACACAGAACAAGTACACAGTACAAGTCAGCCACAATTCTTTTGACTGTACTCACGATAAAAGCCTGAAAACACTAGGATCAGTGAACACCATATACACACACAGCCACACACCCTTGAAAACACACAAGATAGTATGTTACTCTGACTTTGCAAGAAACAGCACACAAAGTGGATTCACTTTGACAAGGAAAACCAAGATGCATACTACATCTCATTGCTCTATCAATATAATCCCCAGAGAGTATCTTTAAGTGGTTTCCAAAATTATATTAATTATTCAGTGGAAGCCTCAAGGGTAAGAAGAACCTACCAGTCATAGTTTTATTTACCCTCAGCACCTGCTGTTTGCTCAGGATTTATTTAAACTCATAATCATGTCTCCTGCAATGGAGGATTTGGGTTGTTTTGCGGTCACATGTGGAAAATGTTATATATCCACATCAAATGTGAATGTGGTCTCCCTTAGTAGAAACTGATGAGTTAAACCATGTTAACCCTGGGGGCATATGAGATTTAACTCTACAGGGAGTTCTCAAAAAAAAAAAAAAAAATTCCACAGAGAGGGAAGAGTTACTTAGACCTTTAAGAGCACTTTGTAATCATTGTTCATCAAAAATTAAAAATAAAAACCCAAAGAACAAAAACTTAAAGAGCAAAAGAACAAAACATATTGATTCGCAATATTATTTTAGTTCAATAGGTTTTTTCCTTTACCCATGCAAGAATAAGAGAAATCCACACCTGTTAAAAACTGAGAATCTCTAAAAACAACCACAAAACAAGTAACAAAATGTCAACAAATACATTTCTATCAATAATTAGTTTGAAATGTAAATGGACTAAATGCTCCAATCAAAAGACAGAGGGTGATACAGTGGATTTAAAAAAACAAAAAACAAGACCCATCTATATGCTGCCTACAAGAGACTCAATTTAAATCTAGCCACCTGCAGATTGAAAGTGAGGGGGTGGAGAAACATTTATCATGCAAATGGATGTCAAAAGAAAGCTGGGGTAGCAATACTCATATTGGACAAACTAGGCTTTAAAACAAATACTATAACAAGAGACAAAGAAGGACACTACATAATCATAAAGAGGAGAATCCAGCAAGAAGATATAGCAATTGTAAATATTTATGCACCCAAAATGAGAGCATCCAAATACATAAAATAGTCAATAATATAAAGGAAACAATCAATAGTAATACAATAATAGTAGGGGACTTTAACACCCCATTGTATCAAGGGATAGATCATCCAAACAGAAGATCAACAAGGAAACAGTGGCTTTGCATGACCACTGGACCAGATGGATTTAACAAATATATTCAGAACATTCTATCCTAAAACAGGAAAATACACATTCTTTTTGAGTGCGTGCAATATTCTCCAGAACAGATCACATATTAGCCCACAAAACAAGTCTCAACAAAGTCAAAAAGACTGAAGTCATACCATGCATCTTTTCTGACCACTACGCTATGAAATTAGAAACCAACCACGAGGGGTGCCTGGGTGGCTCAGTCGTTAAGCGTCTGCCTTCGGCTCAGGGCGTGATCCCGGCTTTCTGGGATCGAGCCCCACCAGGCTCCTCTGCTGGGAGCCTGCTTCTTCCTCTCCCACTCCCCCTGCTTGTCTCTCTTTCACTGGCTGTTTCTCTCACTGTCTGTCTTGGTGTCAAATAAATAAAAAAAATCTTTAAAAAAAAAAAAAAAAAAAAAGAAAGAAAGAAACTCCCAATAAATAAAAGTCCAGGACCATACAGCTTCACAGGTGAATTCTACCAAACACTTAATGAAGAGTTAATACCAATTCTTCTCAAACTATTTCAAAAAATAGAAGAGGAACGAAAAATTCCAAATGTGTTCTAGGAGGTCAGTGTCACCCTGATCCCAAAACCAGATAAGTCACCACAAAAAAAAAAAAACAAAAAAACAAAAAAACAAACACCACAGGCCAATATCTTTTATGAACATACATGCAAAAATTCTCAACAAAATACCAGCAAACCAAATCCAACAATATGCCAAAAAATATGTATATATATAAAATAAATATATTATAAATTATATATTATATATATAATATATATATCATTCAGCACAATCAAGTGAGATTTATTCCTGGGATACAGAGGTAGTTCAATATTCACAAATCAATTCACATGATATATCACATCAATAAGAAAATATAAAAACCATATGATCATTTCAATAGATGCAGAAAAAGCATCTGACAAAGTACACCATCCATTCATGATAAAAACTCTCAACAAAGTAGGTCTAGAGGGAACATACCTCAACATAATAAAGGCCTTATATGAAAAACCCATAGCTAACATAATACTCAATAATGAAAATCTGAGAGCTTTTCGCCTAGGGTCAGGAACAGGACAAGGATGTTCATTCTCACCACTTCTACTCAACACAGTACTGGAATCCTAGCCACAGCAATTAGACAACAAAAAGAAATAAACGGCATCCAAATTGGTAAAAAGTAAAATTTTCACTGTTTGCAAATGGCATACTATACATAGTATACCCTAAAGACTCCATCAAAAAACTGCTGGAAGTGATAAATTCAGTAAAGTTGCAGGATACAAAATGAACACACAGAAACCTGTTGCATTCCTATACAGTAATAATGAAGCAGCAGGAAGAGAAATAAAAAATTTTATTTACATTTGTACCAAAAATTGTTAAGATACCTAGGAATCAACCTAACCAAAGACATGAGAGACCTGTCTCTGAAAACTATGAAACATGGATGAAAGAAAATCAAGACGATGTCAAGAAATGGAATGCTCATGGATTGGAAGAACAAATATTGTTAAAATGTCTACATTACCCAAAGCAACCTACACATTTAATGCAATCCTTATTAAAACACCAAATGCATTTTTCACAGAACTAGAACAGACAATCCTAAAATTTGTATGGAACCACAAAAGACCCCAAATAGCCAAAGCAATCTTGAAAACAAAAAACAAAACTGAAGTATCACAATTCCAGACTTCTGAGTTATATTACAAAGCCATAGTAATCAAAACAGTATGGTAGTAGCATAAAAATAGACCTGTAGATCAAGAAAACAGAAGAGGAAACCCAGAAATAAACCCACAATTCATGGTCCATTAATCTGCAACAAAGGAGGCAAGATTATGTAATGTGAAAAAGACAGTCTCTGCAACAAATGGAGTTGGGACTGCACAGCGACATGCAAAGGAATGAAACTAGACCACTTTCTTTCACCAAACACAAAAATAAACTCAAGATGGATGAAAGACCTAAAGGTGAGACCTAAAATCATAAAAATCCTAGAAAAGAACACAGGCAGTAATTTCTTTGACATTGGCTGTAGCAGCTTCTTTCTAGATATCTCTCCTGAGGTAAGAGAAATAAAAGCTTAACTACATCTGAGTAGTTAGGAGCAAGGCAGGGCAGTTGTGGAGTCAACTTCAAGTACTTGGAAGACCCTTCCCCCAAAACCACAAACCATGGGAGAACTTGTGGTATTTATGTTTCCCCAACTATCACAACCCAGTTGAGGTCAAGTTCAGCCACAGAGCATTCTCAATGTTTCCCAAACACTTGCTAGTTCAATGCAAAGATATACAATCAACAAGGAAGGAGAAGTGAGCCAAACTATAAAGGGAAAACACAACCGTTCTAAAAGAGAAGTTTCCTTTCTCGAAGCTTGATGTTTAGACACTTGCATCAGTTTACCTGGGGTAGGGGAAGGAGGGCCACAGGGAAGGATGTTTCTTAAAAATTCAGATTCCTGGCCTCCACCACAGACCCAGTGAATCTTCAAGTCCAATTGGAGATCACTGAATCTGCATTTGGGCAAGCTCTCCAGCTGGTTTTCACACCTGGGGTGGGTCATTGTCCTATGAGCTTTCTAACATTTGGAACAGCAAACATCCAATATTTATAGAAGTCAACTGGAGTTCCTATTAAAAATCCAGATTCTCTAAGCATCAAGCCCCCCAGCGTTCTGATTCCACAGTGTGGAACCTGCATTGTCACAAGCAGTTTGCCCCACCCACCCCCACCTCACTCCATCCCTCAAACTTCTGACACGAGGGTCTCAGACCATACCTTGAGAAATACAATATAAAAAAAATAAGGCCCCAAATTCTTAGCCTTTATTGTTTTAGAACAGCCACTATTAAACTTCGAATCTTTTAAAATCCAACTAATGGTTATTTAACACGTTTTAGGTGCTAGGGCCAAGTATGGGAGGATGAATTGGTCCTTTCCTAAAGGAGATCAGAAGTGAGGAGAGAAAAACAGTCAGGTAAGCAACAGCTGCCACACACTTGAAATGTGTAAACGCTGAAAATGTTGAATACTGTTGTTGATTTTACACTATGAATATACAACAGAGTAGAACCCACGTTCTTACAATGAGAGCAGCTGCTGTAAACTAAGTTCCTGCCATATGCTAAGCACTGAGATTGACACTTTTCTAACAGTAACTACCCAACAAACTTGCATAGTTTTCACGCCCACTTTTTACATGTTCGGAAACTGGCTCAGAGGATTTAAGCAACATAGTGCAAGATCTCAAAGTGAGTCAGGAGCAGAGGTGGATTGTGGGTCTAAGATCTGCCTCATGCTAAAAACTGTTTCCCTTCTAGAGAAGCTGCTCTTTACATTTATACATTTTTTGAGTTTACAATGTATTTTCAATTATAATATTCTCATTGCAACAGTAAAAAGTATATATATTTTTTATTCCTCTCTTGCTGACGAGAAAACTGAATTTCTTAGAGGTTAAGGAATATGCCCATGAAACGTGACAGATCAAACTTGAAACCAAAACTTTATAAAACGGATGGTATTTCCGAGACCCTGGGTATAATCAGCCGAGTTATGCTTGGTTAAAAACAAAGCAAAAAAACAACCCCACGGTCTTTGTGGTCCACAACCACAGAGGTTCAGTTCTTGCTCACGTTAATGTCAGCTGCAGACACATTTCGGTTGAGCTCCCCATCTCCTTCACTCCAGGACAGCCCTTAACCCGGGAATCGAGCGCTGCTCTCGTAACAAAAGAGAAAAGCAATGGTGGCAGATGCAAGAGCTCTCAAAGCTTCCATCTGAAAGTGACATATGTCACTTCTTATTATCTCAAAGGACAAAGCAAGTCACGTGGCCAGGCTGCTGTTTGGGTGCTACTGAGAAGCGATACTTTGCTCCTGAATGAATGGATGGGGCATATCTACACACTTCTTTAACCAAACTTCTTTCAGAGCCCTGAGGTAGTGTCAGTCCCTGATATCGGCAGGAACACCAGCTGTTAAGTTTCATGGCAACCAGACACAGGATATCAAAGACATTGGATAAGAGACATGAAGAAGTGTTTCTCTAGCGCCTCCCCAGTGTTCATCATGAGAAAATAGTTGAGGTTTGTGGGTTGCCCTCTGCTTGGGACAGAGGTATTCGCAGGCTCTTTGAGAACCTTGTATGTGTACATGTATTTGCAGGGTGCAGCCTACAGGTAGCATTATGAAACCAAGTAGCAATTACTGCATAAATCAGCACCTTTCAACGCTAACTTCTGTGTGGGCAGTCAGTCCTACAGGGTGTCACAAGTAATTCATTACTAATGACAAAGTAACAAAGTATTTAATAAATTGGCATTTTTAAATAAACACAAATAAGCTTAAGGATATTCTTTGAACACAAGCAGGCTGATTGACTTGGGCTCTGCTGTTTTCTTGAACAGGAAAGTATGGGTGGAGTTATGGCTACTTCCTAAAGAATTGTGTTTAACCATGATTACACCCAGGGGTGTACATCACATCTGTGAACTTCAATTTCCATGTGTTGTGGCAGAAAAACAGGTTGAGAACCACTTACCTAAACCGCAACCACATTTATCACTTCTACATCACTGCAAATAATTCCATGTGTGTTCTTGCTAGCCAAACTGTAAGCATCTCAAGAACAAGAAGCATATTTCTCGGGGCGCCTGGGTGGCACAGCGGTTTAGCGTCTGCCTTCGGCTCAGGGCGTGATCCCGGCGTTATGGGATCGAGCCCCACATCAGGCTCCTCTGCTGTGAGCCTGCTTCTTCCTCTCCCACTCCCCCTGCTTGTGTTCCCTGTCTCGCTGGCTGTCTCTATCTCTGTCAAGTAAATAAATAAAATCTTTTAAAAAAAAAAAAAAAAGAAGCATATTTCTCCTTTCCTTGTCTTCTCCCTGCTCAGTCTGATACAGTTAGAAGAAACCGTGATTTGGCACAGGTAGGAACTCTTTTCCCTATTAAGCCATTGATGTGGGCACCTGGGTGGCTCAGTTAGTTAAAGCAACTGCCTTGGGCTCAGGTCATTATCCTGGAGTCTCTGAATGGAGTCCCGCATGGGGCTCCCTGCTCAGCGGGGAATCTGCTTCTCCCTCTGACCCTTCCCCCTCTCATGCTCGCTCTCTCTCAAATAAATAAATAATCTTGAAAAGAAAAAGAAAAAAGAAAAAGGAGCCCTTGATGCACGAAGGGGGGAAACAATATAGTGAGGAGCACACAGTCATGAAAAAATGTATTGAGATATGGAGAAACAAAACAGCACTTCATCTATTAATTTTCTAAGTTATAAACAGAGCTAAATGAAAAGCTGAAAACATCCTCTTCCTCTCATTGAGGTCCCAAAACAGAAAGCATTTATGGATAATTACAGTAGAGCTTACAGACTACCAAGAATGAGCTGTAGTGAAGCTATTAGGTCAGAAGAAATAAAGTTGGCAGCATCTAACGATTCACTTCTTTTCCCACCTTAATCCGGCGCTGGGGGACAGGCAATAAGTACCCCTCTCCCTGTAATATCTGTGGCCAGAAATTTTGGGGAGAAAAGTAGTAAAAGGCTCCCACCATCCCTAACATCGGCCCCAAGCTGAGACTTCAAAAATGGAAGAAAGGAATTACTTGTTCAATGACCAGAATAAATTGTACCTCTCTTGATTTCAACTCAAGTGTTTTCAGGGCTACAAACTTACAAAAAGCTTAGGGATACAGAAAAAGCACAAGCATATTTTAGATATTCTATTCCTTACTTAAAACATAAAACTGTGAGAAATCTGAGTTCCCACTTAGGATGGTAGCTAGTCCTGAGTAAAAAAAATGAGGAAACAAAAGGGCTTTTATCTTCTTTATAAAGGCAGACAAGCCTCTGAAATTCTCCTCAAAACAAAATCTTGATCTACATCATGCTATCATTTTTCCCTTTGAAGTCAGTAGGAATTAAATCTCAAAGATACACAAAACAGGAAAATACCAGTATTCAGAGCTCTTACAGAAGCAACCAAGCTTCGGATAGCTTTGCCCAGGAACAGAAAGTAGATAAGCAATTCAAACACAGACTCATTTCTGCATGACATGGTCTTCTGTTTCATTTTTACATTTATTTATATGCTGTTTGATTGACTCCATGAAATATTCGAATTAGATAAAGTCCTGTCTTTTTTTAAGTAAATGGTAACTCCGTTGTTAAATCCTTCCTAAAGGCTTGGCCAACAGTGGCATCTCTAGTATATGAAAATACATGTATAACTGAAAAATAAGTATCATTTCTAGGGTAAAAAAAAAGCCGTTTGAGTGTCCTAAGGGAATCAATTTCACATAGATCATTGCAAACAGGATCAATGCCTAAAATTCATTCAGAACGGCAGAGAGCTTAGTTTTCCTGGGAGGAAATGGATTCTCAACTTAAGAAGGACAGATTGACACTCGAACAAAGGAAAAAACACTTATGCATTGCTGGGTACTTACACTGGGTGAAGCAACACTTTCCAATTTATCTGAATCAAGAAATATCCCCTATTCTCCTTTAGCCTATATCTTCCTGTCTCCTCTCTCAGGGTTTGGCTGCCACGGAAGCTAAACCCTGATTTATTCCAGTCCTTAAAAAAAAAAAAAAAAAATCTTTATGACCGTTTCCATAAATCCTTTAACTAGAAGTGGGGGTGGTTTCAGATGCACAGAAGAGCCACAGTTAACTATTCCCTTTCTCCAGCCACATCCTTCACTGTGAAACTGCGCCCAAACCTGGCACCACATGGGTCAGTCACAGGCAGTGGGACAGGGAAGGTCAGAACCACAGTGTGAAGTTAGAAGACCAAGAAGAGTGCCCGTAGGTGAAGCTGACGGATGTCACACGCACCCTTCACTATGACAGGCCCTTCACTAGCAGAAACTGCTAATCCTCTCAGGCAGCCCAGTAGGCAAGGGAATCCCCTCCATTTAAGAAGGGAGGAGCTGAGGCCTAGAGTGTTGCTTACCCACGTTTGCTTGTTTTTTGATGCCTTATCTCTTCAGATTCAAATCCCCTATCATGAACTACTCATTTTGTTCAAGATGCCATTAGAAGAATACCACTGAAAGGATAAATAATAGACCCTTAACAGCAGTTCCCTTGGGGGGGATCGGGGGCAGGGAAACAGGAGAATGAGGGCATGTGAGGATAGAGGAGCAAAGGAGACATACTTTTCACTTTATGCCCTTTTGTATATTAAAATTTTTTTTAACGTTGTACAGTTAATCTTCCTTATTCATGAATTCCCTATTCGTAGATTTGCCTGCTGGCTCAGATTCGTTTGCAACACCAAAATCAATATGCACTTGCGTTAGAAAGGGTTAAGAACTTTGCCTATAAAATATATCAATATTTTATCATTTCTTTTTTACTTCCACTACCAGTCTTAGTTTTCTTTTTAAGACGACTTTTGAAAAGAAACAGAAGGCCCCTTCCAAGCTCTACCTGCGGTACACAATGGCTCCACCTGCTGTGCTGTTTAATTCCTGTCACCTGTGTGCCAAAGTGGCGCCTCCCACTGGCCGCTTTGAGTGGGGCAAGGATACTAAGGCAGGCCTGCTTCTGGGAGACAGGGGACAGCTCTGACTGCGACTTCGGTAGTAGGACTTGCCCCATGGCCTTCCAGAACCTTCCTGAGACCACATGGCCTCTGGGCACTTCCGCTCGACCTTCCCTCCTCCCCTCCCTCTCTCCTTGTCTCTGCATTACAACTGCACCCGTCTCAAAACCTCACCCAGCTCCTTCCCCATTTCTCTCCTAAGGTGGCTCCCTAATATAAACCCTAGCATATTTAATCCCATCCTGGCATCTGCTTCTCAAACAGGACCAACCAAGAAAGCAAATTCCAAACGTTTCATGAAAGTTACCGAGTTGCGGGCAAAACAGTGGGGAGGCTGCCCTGGGTGCTTTTCCCTCACCCAGACTGACTCACTGCCCCCACGACTCACTCTACTCCAAGACAGAAGGCCACCAAGATTTTGATTCAAGTCTTGGACGAATTACAGGTTACTGTACGTTTTGGATTACATGCTTAATTTAAAACCTTTAAAGATCACATGTAAAATGACTGTTAAATCCACAAATGCAGTGCATCTATTCTACTGAGAATCTATAAAATACTCCAGATACCTCAAAAGGACGAATGACTTTGAAAGGTCTACATAGCCTTCCTCCACCTGGTGGATTTCCACTTGTTCTTCAAAGGGCAATTTAAGGGGCGCCTGGGTGGCTCAGTTCCTTAAGCGTCCGCCTTCAGCTCTGGTGATGATCCTGGAGTCTCCAGGATCCAGCCTCCATGAGGCTCCCTGCTCCGCGGGGAGTCGGCTTCTCCCTCTGCCCCTCACCCCACCTGCCCTCTCTTGCACTCTCTCTCAAATAAATAAAAAATTTTTTAAAAAGGCAAATTAAACTTTACCTCATAGGAAACCCTCCTTGATTTCCTCTGGCCAAATTACCTCCCTGAACGCTGTATTTCTTTAAGGATCTGTACCTGACTTTGAGAAAATACCTATCAATCGGGATTTTTTTCAGGTGCCAGTAATTAACGGCTGACTCAAAGTGGCTGAAACAATCGGGAGATTATCACCACGATTACTTCAGAGAACAAGAATGCTGGAGAAAGCGGTGTGGCTGGTTTTGCGGGCGTCATCAAGGACCTACCCCGTCCCACCGTCCACCTGATCACCCCCACTATTGTTCCAGCCTAACCACCTGCACCTCAAAAACCACACTCAGAGGCAGGAAGAAGAGAGGCACTCTACTCACTCGTCTCTGTTGTTCGACGAGTGAGGGAAACCCTTTCCAGGAAGTCCCAGAAAGAGCCTGGCGTTTGTCTCATTGGCCAGGACGTGGTCACATGGCCGTTCCAACCAATCCTGGCGGAGCGGAATGGGATTACACGATTGGTTTAAACCAATAAGGATTTGTCTTTTGAATGGAGCCCCCCCCCCCTTCTTTGAGAGCATCGCTGCCTCCTACCCTAATCTCCTCTTTTTAAAATCAAGGCCCTGTTAGCCGGGTAGAGAGAAAGAGTGGCTGCTGAGCAGAGAGCCAGCAGGGTCTGGCTCACACCAGACTCCGAAGTGCTGGTTTACTGCCTCTCGCTGCTTTCCCCACGTTCTGAAGTTTTTGGAGGGGTGGAATCCTGTCTTGTTCTTTGTATCATCCGTAACTGGCCCATAGTAGCATTCAGTAAATGAATATGAGAAACTTTCCTTTGGTGAAAAATTAAAATGCAGCCCATTTAAGAAAAACTATAGGAATGCTAGAAAAATACGCTTAGAAAATAAAATACTAGATAAACTCTCCAACGCTTCTCCTAAAAGATTAATTGGAATGCCACTGCAGTTGCAGACAGTCGTAGACGGAGGCTAAAGAGGATGAAGAACCAAGCTGAAGAAATGCCATGAACATTCTGACTCCGTAGTCCAAGTTCCAGACCCCTCAGGTCTCTGACTTCCCCTCCCAATAGGGTTTGGTGTCTCACTCAGGGACACAACAACTATTTAAATAGTGGCCACAGAATACAGGACACACGGAGAGGTGCTCACTCTAGACAAAAGGAACACTAAAAATTTTACAGAAGTCCACCGACAATCACAACCAAAAGAGGGGGTTTTAATTTTCCATAGGATCCACTACTTACCAGAAACCCCTGGCAGTTCTTGGACATCAGAGGTTATCAACTGACACTGAATCTTTCTGTGTCAAGTCCCCCGCAGCAATTCTGATGACGCTCACCTGGTAGGTGTCTTTGCCATTCCATGATTAGGTCCCAAAAATGATAGGCCTTGTGAATTTGGGAGATACGGGGGGGAGGAAAGGGATACAGAAGGACAGCCAAGTTTCTAGCTTGAGCCACTAAGTGGATGGGAAACAGGAACAAATCTGAAGAAAATCCTCTGCCTAAAATCCCTCCCTGCAAAGAACCCATGACTCTCTCACTTTGCACAAGTCTGGGCTCCCAAGGCACCTTTTCAGAGAAGGCTTCCCTGACTTCACCTAAAATGTGAACACCATCATCCCCTTATCCCCTCACCCTGCTTTATTTTTCTTCAAAAGTGGTTGGCCTCCACCACAAAAATCCAAATTCCATGAAAGGAGGAACGTTATTTATCTTGTTCACTCCTGAGTCTCTAGATGTTCAAAGTCAAGAGCCATTTTAGTTCTCCGTCAGTGCTTCCAGGATCCCAGACAAGAAATTCTGAAGGAAGGACCTAGATAACATTCCTGACTCCACAAGCCTCCCAAGGCCAGCATTCAGAGCGTCTGATTCATAACTCCCACAGGATAAGACCAATCCAGCACTTGTTCTTGTAAAAGCCAAAACCCTTTCCTCAGGAGGCTGCGGCCTATCACGTGACCTCAGCTGACCTGGAGCAGCCAGACGGGGGTGATATTAAAACGCCATACAAAGTTCACCAAGCCCGAGGGACACTGGGGAAGAACCAGACTCACCTGAAAGCACAGCCACCCATCTGGGGCACAGAGAGGGAGTGAGGCCTGAGAGAATGAGGAACGGCTGGAGCTGCAGGCTGAATCCCCTCCCCAGCAGAGGGCTTCCCCCAGACTTTGTTTCCCACTGAGTTGGTGAACAGGAGAAAGAGAAGGCAAAGCTGCCATCCTTTCGGCCTGTGACTTGCCTGCAGGCTCACAGTGGTTCTCAGGCTTGCTGCACCTTGGAATCACCTGGCAAACCTTTAAAGCTTGCCCAGGAATAGGACCCAACTGGCAGGTCGTGTTTTAGGTCTCCAGGTGATTCCAACGTGCAACCAAATTTAGAACTTTAATGCAGCTGTCTGGCCTAGAACTAGCATGGCTAGGAGGATATCTGCCAGACCGCTTTGCCCCCAGACTCCCCAGAGGAGGCCAGTCATCTCTGCAGAGTGCAGGGAAACATCCCGACCTTGTGGTAAGTAGTGCCAAGGGCTGCACTTCCGCCTTGTGCACGACCTCCACGTCCTTCAGAAAGGGACTCAGCCACTTCAGCTGAGATGCTGCTGCAGGCAAATGAGATTTCCCCAACAGAACACGTAGTTTCTGATCCATTCTGAAGAGAGATTCTGCATTGTCAAGAAGGTGGTCGTTGTTCTACAAAGCCTCACCATTTAGAGTGTGGTCCCCTAGGAGCAGGATAAGCATCT
The DNA here is from genome assembly GCF_002007445.2 of Ailuropoda melanoleuca. Classification (NCBI taxonomy): domain Eukaryota; kingdom Metazoa; phylum Chordata; class Mammalia; order Carnivora; family Ursidae; genus Ailuropoda; species Ailuropoda melanoleuca. The sequence goes on from NC_048218.1 coordinate 156,427,145, forward strand.
TTGGGAGGCTTAGTAGAAATTCAGAATCACAGACCCCATCCCAAACCTGCCCCAAACTCTAAACCTTGCTAGACGGCACAGAGTGTATTGAAATCTTTACTGCACTAAAACATACACAGGAGAGGAAGAAACACTCATAAACTGACAAGCCTTTGAGAGACACTTGAGGAAAGAAGGGGGGAGAAAGCATGTCAAAGAGGGAAAAAGTAATATAGCCTTGGTTCATCAAGATTGATTTTTGTTAATTTGTTTTGGTTTTGTTTTATTTTGCCTTATGATTACTACTAAGAAGTGGCTAAATTTGGTAAGGATTTCTTAAAACGTAAGGGAGCAAAACTGAAGAAGCAGCCAAAATCTTAAGAGTGGAAAAATTAGGGATTTCTGTGAATCAGGAACCATAGGCTGTCAACCCAATAATTAGTTCAGTGCGTCTAAAGGATTTTCCCCAGGTCCCCATTTTCTCAGGTTCAAAGTGATATATTTAAGTTGAATCGTAATCACCATCTCCTCTTGCTCAAAATATTACCGTTTGAAGATCTTGAAATAAAATATCCCATCACAATGGAAGTAGTTTCAAGTCACACACAGGCTTCAGGATTATTTCACCACTAGGTGGCAATGTTGACCCAAAAATGATAGATCGATGTAAACCTTGACACTATTTCCTGGCTGGTAAAAATTTGTCTTTCAACAATTAGGACGTCTGAAAAGGTTAGAAATTGCACTACTATGCCATGAAGACCGAGAACTGAAATGTGTGGACTTAGAAAATCAGCAGTACAGAGAAAACAAAGGGGCTGCATGAGGTCACAGAGTGGACCAGGCCCAGGAATTTACCAGATGGACCCGTGAGGGAGTTCACTGAGTCCGGACAACCAAAGCGTTCCTGATCCTGCTAATGCCCCATGGAGAATGCTCATCCCGCAGTACTGAATGCCCACATATCCCCCTTACCTGGGACCTTGAGAGGGCCCAAAGGGACACAGATACCATGAGCTCCTACTGCAGGCAAGCAGATTTTTCTGACTTGTCCAATACCCAATTCCTAGCCTGTTATCTTCAATGTCTGGCTTTTCCTATGGACTCCTTACTTTGCTGTGCTCCAAGACTTAGGACCTCGGTTCTCCTCTAGGAATTCATGCTACTGACCTCACAGCCTCACCTTGACCCTGTCTCCTGGACCTTAGAAACACTTGACCCTAACTCAGATGATATTTGCACCCTCTCCACATCCCACTCCTGCCAAATCTTGCCTCACCTTAAAACTCCACACCAAGATGTTTCGAGCAAAGAATCATTGACTGTTGGCACTAGAAGTAATTTAGAAGTGTCATTACATGAATCCTTTTTCTTTTTCAAGAGAAAGTAAGGGGAGAGGCACAGCAATAATCTTAATATTCCATAAATTTCAGGCAGAAGTGGATTTATTTTCTCATAACAAAATTCTGACATGGGTGGCTCAATGGGTAGTTGATCTGATGACTCAGTAACACTATCGGGGAGCTCCCTTCACTTTCTCTACACTGTGTCTCCCCCACCCTGTGTTGGTTAAGGTATCTTTGTGATACCAAGAAAGCTGTCTCAGCCCCAAACACTGCATCGTCACACACCAAAGCCCAAAAGCCTAGTTTTCCCCTGTGCATCTCTTATTAACTAGGAAGACAACTTTCACAGAAACCCACCAGCAGCTTTGCCTTCACAATTTATCAGCCAGAAGTGGATCACCTGCCCAATCCTCCATGAGTCACTGTTGAGGAAATAGAACTACCACAATTGGCTTTGACAAATCACAATCTGACTCACATGGAGGAGGCGTGGGCACTGGAGAAAAAAACTGGGGTACTGCCACAGAACCCAGTGGTTCTCACACTTAGACGTGCATCAGAGTATATGGAGGGTGGTTGAATCACAGATTGCTGGGCTTCAACTTCTAGAATTTCTGATGTAGTAGGACTGGGACAGGACCCAAGAATTTGCGTTTCTAACAAGCTTCAGGAGATGCTGGTGCTGCTGATCCAGGGACCATACTTTAAGGACTGTGGCTCTAGGCAAGTCTGAGAGACTCTGAAGCTGTTCATGGAGACTAGAATTGCTACAATCTTTGCTGTAACCATTTCTGTGGTCAAAACTTTCTAAGTCCGGAAGGCTGCCATATGAACTAGCTTGTTCACACAAAGTTGATTTAATTTATCTGTATTTCAAAGGTATTCCATTTATATCTGGTGGATCCTAAACTTTGGGTACTCTTCCAACACACACACACACACACACACACACACACACACTCACTCAGGTATTCACTTATTCATTAAAGAAAATATTTACTGAATATTCTATATGCTGCACACTGTGCTAGGCTTTTCTAGAGGAAATTAACATACATACAGGCCCTTCCCAGAAGGCTTTATATGACCTCAGAGAAGACAACCATGTTCACATTTGTAGTTACACAGGTAACCACAGTGGAAGCTTGCGATGAAAGCCGTAAAGTGGGTACAAAGCAAGATGGAACTTGGATGATGAAACAATGTTTTTACTTCAGGGAGATAAGAGAAGATTTCAAGAAAATACGTGATAGCGAGGCCAGACCTCTAAAGAATGGATCAAATTGGGACCCAGGCAAAGAGTCAAAGGCCATTTCAAAGTGTAAACATGAACCAAAGAACAAAAAATAAATCATCAAGTGTATAAGAAAAATAAGCAGCTCATTATTACTGGGGTTAAGACGCCTGCAAATAAATTAGGTAGAAAAGTGTTGGAAAGGCTTCCAATACCGGGATAAGGTAGTGGCTGAAAGTTTTAAAGCAAGGAATTCAGAAACTAAACAATACTACCTGAGCAGGGGTACGGGAAGGACCCATTGCGTGGGGGGAAGGACATGGAGCTAGTGGGGAGCAAGCTACTTTTAAGAAATAATCCAGATACAAGATTAAATCAAGAGCTCAACTGGGGGCACCTGGTGGCTCAGTTGGTTAAGCCTCCGACTCTGGGTTTCAGCTCAGGTCATGGTCTCAGGGTTGTGAGATCGAGCCCCAAGTTGGGCCTCTCATTAAGGACAGAGCCGGCTTAGGTTTCCCTCTGCCCCTCCTTGGGCTCGCATGCACGCACGCACTCTCTCTCTCTCTAAAATAAATAAATAAATCTTTAAAAAAAAAAAAAGGTCAACTGAGAATTTCCCTTGGGGTAGACAAAAAGTCATTCAATGAACCATATCTATTTTTAGATGAAAAAAATTCATGCAAAAAATCTGTAAATCATTCATACAAGCAAGCAAACCCAAGACTGCAATTTCTCTCACAAAAAAAAAGGGGGGGGCATTTAATCAGGACCACACTAACATAAAAAAAAAAAAAAACAATGTATCAGTACTTAAAACCTCCTCGCATTTTGAAGGAAATCACATATGTAATGCATTTTTTTAAGCATCAAGTCAAATGAACTAGTTGTGACTTTCATATGGTAACATCACCATCAACCAGAAATTTCATACTGTCACTATATAGGTAACTATATTTTTATTTTATTTTAGCATATAGTGAAAAAATATAACTAGCCCACCAGGCCCATTAATTCACAGATTTTTAAAAATATGTAGAGTTTCAAAAGATGAGCCAACCTAAAGAAAATATTAAGTGTATATTGGTATGATAATCCTATCAGATGCCAGCCGTTCCAGACCTCTGCTTATCAGATCTTTGACACCTCTGAGGGTGTCAGATGTGCCCTCAAGCAAGAGCTGGAAGTGGTCATTTCATCACATGCTGAAATGCAGACTACTGAAAACAGGGATTCCAGTTAAGGGCTGTGGAGGGGAAATGGCTTAAAGCACTTTCAATATTTTCTTTTTGTGTTTGATTTGAAGGAGGAAAAACAAAAACAAAAAAACTGCAAAGACACCTGGGCCTGCAAACATGTCCTGAGTCCCTTGAGGTTGCTTTTCTTTCTGGCACCTTCCCTAACCAGGTTACTTTCAGAGTAGCAAACAGATCAATCAATATAAAAAATAATAAAAACCTCATTTTTTGTTAAAAACAATTGCGACTGCATCACACCAACAGTCCATGGTACCACCCAAAATTCCTCAAGACGAAAACCCTTCGTTGGTCTTCTTAGGACAACACCCTCTGTATTAGTCAGCTAATAAAATACTGTAGACTGGGTGGCTGGTACAACAGAAAAAAATTTTTTTTCTCACAGTTCCGGAGGCTGTAAGTCTGACATCAGGGTGCCGGCACCGTAGGTTCTAGAGAGCTGTCTTCCTACCGTGCAGACAGCCAGCTTCTCGCTCTGTCCTCAAACGGCCTTGGTGCGTGCATAGGGAGCAAGAGATCTCTCTCTCCTTTTTCTCATAAGTCACCAATCCTTACTGGACTAGGATCCACCTTTATGACCTCATTTGACCTCAGTACCTCTTTAGAGGCTCTATCTCTAATAGGTCACAGGGGGCTGGGGTAGGGCTTCAACATATGAATTTCTGGGGGACACGTTTCAGTCCATAGCACCTGACATTAGAGCCTTGCTTTACTTTCTCAAGGACTCTGCCTGCCTTTCAACACATGCATGATTATTCACCCCCCGCCCAAATGAATCTGAGCACATTTTCCAGTTTACTTTTTAACCTCTTGGATAAAGCGAATTTAGGTGGAGAGAACTACTGTGCTTGGAGCCACAGGTCTCTAAATGCTCTCCAAAGACTTGTAAATCGGCAGGAATTCTATGTGCCTTGCAGGTGTGAACTAACTGGCAGTGTTCCCCAACCCTTCTATGTCAGGGGCGGCCATGGTGTTCATAGAACACATGGAGATTTTCCATTTCTACCTAGGTTACAAAAAAACCATTTAAACTCAGTGAAATTTTGTTGACAATGGTGGTCACTGCAGCCAGTTCTCAGATGTCCACTCTACCCCTGCCCACGTAAATTCAATCAATTGAAATTATTTTCGTGTTGAAGCAAGAAAAAGCCACATCTTCGAAACTTCCATTGCATTCATGCCGTGCTCAGGTTTGGGGCTGTCCTGGAGATTTCACCTCTCTTTAATAATACCTTAATACCTACTTAATTTATTCGCCAGGCTTTTTCAAGACGGGCATATTCTCTGCTTACGTATAGGTAGTTCAGCACTGGCTGAAGGTTTAGATGCTTACTTGTTTGTGTGGTTTGCTGGATTTAAAAGTCAGATGGCTCTGCCCTTCATTTCTATGACTTTAGGAAGAATATCAGAAAAAAGTGGACTGCTTTGAGCTCTAAGTCGCACAATACTCAACAAATAAGCAAAAGACAGTAAATTATCTCATGTGCCTAAGATTCTTTTGGCCTCTCCCTTGTGGTACCCAAAATCAAATCTAGCCTTAGATACTCTTGTCATCACTTTAAAAAATAGCGCCTGCGGGCTACTATATTGCAGGCACTATGCTAGGACTTTCTGGAGCAAATATACACATAGGCCCTGCCCAGAAGGTCTTACACAACAGAGCAAAGCAAACATGGAGACATAGAACTTCAGAGAATGGTTACAGTAAAACCATAAATAAAGTACAGGTAACACTGGGGAAATAATAGGTGACAGAATAATCACTCTGTTCAGGTGGACCAGAAAAGGATTCAAGGAAAGAAGTAATAGTTGAGCTGAGCCCAGAGGTGTGAGCAGGATTTGGACATGGTGGCAGGATGAGGGGTGGAGTAAAGGCCACTCCAGACAGAATACATGACATGAGCCAATGAACATCCCCAGAAAGGTGTTAGGGACTTTGGGAGAAAAAGCTCCACAGGTATGCAAATTGCCTGAAGGCAAGCAGGCATCCTAAGACAGGAAGAAAAAAGAAAAAGGTGACAAAGATCTCCCCCAGAAGTTCCCATCACTCTCCTCCTTCTCTCATAGCCAAATACTGTGTCCCCGGGGCCACCCCTGCCATAAGGGAGGCTGAGAAAGGGACTGAAGCTCTTCCAGTCTCCACAATGGAGGACAGAACAGAGAAAGTGGTGGTGAGGGAGGGATTAGCAACAGACGACAATGTCTGTCACAGCAAGTTCCTTAAGTTTCCTGGGCTTCTGCTTCCTTCTCTGAAAGTGGGGATAATGGGTTGGATAAATGAAATGTGGGCCTATTGGGTTGGATAAATGAAACGCCAAGCACCTGGATGGGCCAGCATCTGGTGTATCACCGGAACTCAGTATGTTCCTCATCCCCCCTAGTTTCTGCCCCTCAGTTGCATCTAGTTTCTGGGTTCTGTGAGTAAGGAGCAAGTGTGACATTTACAATTATGGCAGGTTAACTGACAGGAAAAGGTGTTCTGTTCTCACTACATAGGGAGTCTTTTTCTTATTTTAAGAGGATGCTCAAGGTTTTCCATTCCTTTTCTTCCCGCAGAGATTTCATGTTGCAGGGCTCAATGCAACATTGCCTGGTATCCATCAATATCCCACCCACCACTCTACCTCACCCCTGCTGGCCTTGGATATTTATTTATGGAAAACTTAACTCATTGAGGAGAATTATGCCAGATAGTCTGAGAAGTAGAGGGGATGGAAGGGTGGGCTTGGAGTTGAAGATGTGGGCATGTCAGAACGAAACATAAGATGTGAATGGTTTCATCTCAAGATTAGGAAAGCCATGAAGGCTTTCCTGTTCTCTGCAGTAGCTTGGTAAGGCGCCTTGTCCTGTCAAAGCCCATGCTCAGGATTGGCCAAAAGGCAATTGAGTTACTTGCCTTCGAGGAAACAAATGGGACAAGATAATTAAAATATCAGTAGTGAGTACTTTAAACTCAAGAAACTATAGGGCTTCTTTAAATGCTCTAGACAATGAAATTACCTAGGATCTTCATATGACTCTGGGGTCAAAGTAAAGTAGATTCCAAATAACAGAGATTGAAGTCCCCACCTGCCTTACAGAATAAGAATGTAGGTTAAATTTGATTTAAACAAAAGAAACATGACATTTCTTACATCTTGTATTATGGAGTGAAAGTAACACCCCCTTCATTTTATACATAAAAGAATGCAGCAATGATCCTTCAGCCCCTATGGTATAATGATTCCACAGACCCTGATAAATACATACATGTGAACTAATACTTGGGACAGCCAAATGCTGTCATCCATCATTAAAGGGGAAAACTTCCAACAAAACTGAGTCCGTACAAGAAAAGAATTATTTTTGACATTGGTTCATTCAAGGAATGGTTAAGGGCATTGTCACTTAAATTATAATATAGTTAGCCCACACTCCTTACTTATTGTGTAGTAGCATTTACATGAATGATGAAGCTTCTGTCCATCATCAAAGTTCAAGAAGGTGAGTCTCTTTTTTAATTGAAGTATAATTGACATACATTATATTAATTTTAGGTGTGAAACATTCCCCTTTCATATTTGTATATTTGAGAAATTATCACTACAATAAGTCTAACATCTGTCCTTATACATAGTTACAGAATTATTATTTCTTGCAGTAAGTACTTTTAAAATCTACTCTCTTAGCAAATTTCAAATATACAATACAGTATTAACTATGGTCACCATGCTCTATATTACATCCCCAGGACTTATTTATTTTATAACTGGAAGTTAATACCTTTTGACTCCGGACACACACTTCACAGCCCCCTCCCACCTCTGGCAACCACCAATCTGTTCTCAATATCTATGAGCTTATTTTTTTGTTTTTGTTTTTGTTTTATTAGATTCTATATATAAGTAAGATCATATGGCATTTGTCTTTCTCTGACTTATTTCACTTAGCATAGTGACCTCAAGTTCCACTCGTGTTGTCATAAATGGCAAGATTATTTTTCATGGCTGAGTAACATTCCATCATGGGTAAACATAGATATATAGACACCACATCTTTTTTATCCATTCATCTGTTGTTGGGACACTTAGGTTGTTTCCATATCTTGGCTCTTGTAGGTAATATTGCAATAAGCACAAGGTGTGTACATGCTTTTGAATTACTGTTTTCATTTTCTTTGTATAAACACGCTGAGGTGGAATTGATGAATCATATAATAGTTCTATTTTTAATTTTTTGAGAACCCTCCATACTGTTTTCCACAGTGGCTGCATCAATTTACATTCCCAGCAAGAATGCACAAAGTTTCCTTTTTTCCACATCCTTGACAACACTTGTTATTTCTTCTTTTTTTGATAATAGCCATTCTGACTGGTGTGAAGTGATATCTTGTACTTTTTATCTGTATTTCCCTGATGATTAGTGATGTTAAGCCTCTTTTCATGTACCTGTTGGCCATGTGTATGTCTTCTTTGGAAAAATGTCTATTCACATCCTCTGCCCAATTTTTATTTGGATTATTCGAGCGGTGTTTTGCTATTGAGTTATATGAATTCCATATAAATTTTGGATATTAACCCTTTACCAGAGATGATTTCCAAATATTTTCTCCCATTCAATAGATTGCCTTTACATTTTGTTGCTGGCTTTCTTTGCTTGTGAAGAAGCTTTTTAGTTTGATATAGTCCCACTTGCATATTTTTTGCTTTTGTTCCCTTTGCCTTTACTACCAAATTAAAAAAAAATTACTGCCAAGACAGATGTCAAGGAGCTTATTACCTATGGTTTCTTCTAGGAGTTTTATGGTTTCAGGCCTCACATTTAAGTCTTTAATCCATTTTCAGTTTATTTTTGTGTGTGGTGTAAGATAGTGGTCCAGTTTTATTCTTTTGCCTGTGGCTGTCCAGTTTTTGCAACACCATTTATTGAAAAGACTGTTCTTTCCCCATTGTATATTCTCGGCTCCTTTGTCAAGGATTAATTGACCATATATGTGGGTTAATTTCTGACATCTCTATTCTGTCCATTAATCTGTGTCTGTTTTTAATGCCAATACCATACTGTTTTGGTTAGTATAGCTTTGTGATGTAGTTCAAAATCAGAGAACGGGGTACTTCCAGTTTTGTTCTTCTTTCTCAGGATTGCTTTGGCTATTCAGGGCCTTCTGTGATTTTATATAAATTTTAGGATTGTTTGTCATATTTCTGTGAAAAACGTCATTGGAATTTCGATAGAGACTGTATCAAATCTATAGATTGTTTTGGATAGTACAAACATTTTAATAATATTAATTCTTCCAATCCATGAGCAGAGAATATCTTTCCATTTATTTGTGTCTTCTTCAATTTCTTTTATCTATTTCTTACAGTTTCCAGCATACATATGTTTACCTCCTTCATTAAATTTATTCTTAGGTATTTTATTATTTTTTATGCAACTGTACATGGGATTGTTTTCTTAATTTCTCTTTCTGATAGTTTGTTATTAGTATATAGAAATGCAAAAAATTTCTGTATATTGATTCTGTATTCTGCAACTTTACTGAATTTGTTTATTGGTTCTAAAAGTTTTTTGGTGGAGTCTTTATGGTTTTCTACATGTAAGAGAAATATTGTGTCATCTGTAAATAGTGACAATTTTACTTCTTCTTTTTCAGTTGGGATGCTTTTTATTTCTTTTACTTGCCTAATCGCTCTAGCTAGTACTTCCAATACTATGTCAAATAAAAATAGTGAGAGTGGGCATCCTTATTTGCTCCTGATTTCAGAGGAAAAGCTGTTCATTAATGAATGATGTTAGCTTTGGGCTCATAATAAATGACCTTTATTACGTTGAGGTATGTTCACTCTACACCATCTTTGTTAAGAGTTTTTCTCATAAATCAGTATTGCATTTTGCCAAATACATGTTCCGCATCTATTGAGATGATCATGATTTTTATCCTTCGTTTTGTTTATGTGGTGTAGCATGTTGATTCATTTGCAGATGTTGAACCATCCTTACATCCCTGAAAGAAATCCCACTTGATCACAATGTATGGTCCTTTTACTGCATTGCTGAATTTGGTTTGCTAATATTTTATTGAAGATTTTTGCATCCATGTCTATCTGGGTTCTTGTCCTGTAGTTAACTCTTCTTGTGATGTCCTTGTCTGGTTGTCATATCAGGGTAATGCTGGTAGAAGGATTGCTATTTATTCTTGAGTGTTTGGTAGGAGTCATCAGTGAAGCTGTCTGGTCCTGGACTTTTGTTGTTTTTTGATTACTGATTCAATCCCCTTACTAGAAACTAGTCTGTTCAGATGATCTATTTCTTCATGATTCAGTCTTGGAAAGGTGTATGTTTCTAGGAATGTACTGATTTCTTCTAGGTTTTTCAATTTGTTGTCAAATAATTATTTACTTTGGTCTTTTATGATTCGTTGTATTTCCATCGTATCACTTGTAACATTTCTTCTTCCATTTCTGATTTTATTTATTTGAATCCTCTCTCTTTTTTTCCTGGTGAGTCTAGCCAAATTTGTCTATTTAATTTATCTGTTCAAGGAACCAATTCTTAGTTTTATTGATCTTTTCTACCACTTCTTTAGTCTCTATTTTACGTAATTCTGCTCTGATCTTTGTTATTTCTTCCTCCTATTAACTTTGAGCTTTTTTCTTTTTGTAGTTCTTTGAGACATAAAATTGGGTTCTTTATTTTAGATTATTCTTGTTTCTTGGGATGGGCAGTTATTGCTATGAACTTCCCTCTTAGAACTGTTTTTACTGCATCCCATAAGTTTTGGTATGTTGTATTTTCATTCTTATTTGTCTCACATATTTTTTTATTTCTCTGTTGATTTCTTCATTGACCCATCAATTTTTCAATAACGTGTTATTTAATATCTCATATTTGTGAATTTTCCAGTTTTATTCTTTTAATTGATTTCTAGTTTCATACCGCTGTGGTCAAAAAAGATACTTGATATGATTTCAGTCTTCAAGAAGATAAGTCTTGATTCAGCTGTTGGGACTGTCATTGTCTGTTTTTTCATAGTGAAATGCTGATTACAGATTCAGCTCCTGGCTAATTTGGAACAATGGCTACACATAGCAAGAATTCCCTCCGTTAGAGAAACATGTGTGTCAGAGTAAATCCTTTTTGCTTAAGATGTATAGGTATGTTTTAAGGTGATCTCTGTTGGTATGTAACTCCAAGACCTTAACCTGGAATACTTATATTTTGGAAAGCTCTCATTTAGCTACATTGAAAGACATGCCCCCCCCCCAGCTCTCACCCTTGGGTCCCCTGAGACTACTGTAAATTTCTAGAGTTGATGAAAGCACTTGTAGGGTAGAAAAATAGCATAGGGAATGTAGTAGAAAGTTATGGTAGAATCTTTCTGTCTTTTTTCATCCTATGCACTCAGACAAGTCTGGAATGAGTGATCTAACACGTCAGACACTACACTGTGATGACATTAATTCTCATTAAAGAAGCTATCCTCCCTGAGTAGTCCTCAAAAAGGGAAGAATTTTTAGGTAGAAAAACAAGATCCTTATGATCTAAAAGCACCTCTCTCTTTTGGGTTGATGGGGAAAAGTTATATGCACAAAGGAAAGGCAGGTCTCTCCCACCTCCCCCACAAATTCTAGCCCACTACCCTTCATTACATGACTTCTAGTCACACATCCAAATATTCTCATTCCATACCAGTCCAGTATCTTAAGAGAAGAAGAAATATTGGCAGTCATCTTCCATCCAAAGCAACAACAAAGCATACATACATAGGGCTTGATTGTACAAACTGCTCCCACACATATAACCACATTGACCCTCACAATAACCCTATAATATTGTTTCCTGTGGTAGTGCCTGTCACAAAATTCTTATATGTCTATGTTCTTGAATGCCAATGCTCCCTAGCCATTTGGCATGTGACAGTCCCCCCTTTGTGAAGGAAAAGGATGTACTTGACATCATCAGAATGTATAATAACCCAAGGCGTGGGACATTCCATTCACAAGCAGTAATTTATATAAAATAAAAGAAGGGAGGGGTGGAAAGTATGCAATTGCTGCAGTCTTTGTTTTGCCATGTGTCATGAGAGTGTTTCCAAACCCACATCTCAGAGACCTAAATGAGAGGGACAGAATTTATAACAGGATACCAGCACTATAAATCAACTTGAGTACAAAGGAAGGAGGCAGTCACCTTACCCTGGGAAGAAGCAGTAAACAGACTATGTACCTGGAACATCACTGTGGATGACTCTTTCCATGTCTACCTCCTGAGATTAGTGGGTGGAGGGAAGATTTTCACTCTTCCATAAGTGAGACAAGGAGGAGAAAACTTCACCGACAGAAGGCTGAGAAAACAATATGAGTAATGACTGATATTAATTAATGTTTTTAAGTATAAAAGGGACTTTGTTTAAAAAAAAAACAACCTTCTACCTGATGTCTATCTTTTGGAATTTCAAACCTTTTACTCATTTCTTATAAAAAGAACCTACTAATTAATTTAGGGCCTGGCAAGAAGAGAGTCACATTTGAGCTTTAGCCTAAATTAGTTATAAGCTATTACATTATTTTGCAAATGAGAAAACTGAGGCTCAGAAAGTCTAGAACCTTTTCTTTCTTCACATCCCTCTCTACATCAAGGCACACACAGAAATTGGTCATTTTGGTACAGTTCTTCCTTTTGTCATTGACAAAAGTTAATATTAAATTTCTTCATAATAATGCAAATTGACTTTGGATCCAATAGAATATTTTTACATTACGTATATTCAGATAAAGCTCTAATTTGCAAAAGGTGTGTGCACTGTTAGAAAAATCCATGGGCTTGAATCCTACAAGATGGCTCAGCCAAAATGCAACAAAAGTATCACAAATATGAAAAGAGCAATTAGGGTCTGATATGCACTGGTGCCCTCAGGATTCCTGCTCAGAATGCCCACTCTAGCCCCATACCCCTCACCCTGACCATCCACACATTGGGCTCAGCTCTGCATGTACTTGGATATTTGGAACATAAACTCTCCCCTCCCATAGACCATAGGCCACTTGTCCATGGTGGACATGATTCTGCCTATCCTGGCTACTGCAGTAGTCCTGGTGGCAGAGCCCCTATTGGCAGTGTACAGAGATTTACAGGGAGCCATGAATGCTGATGTGTCTGCCTGTGCTCACATCCTGGGATATTGTAGACTGCAAGGTCTGCCCTCTGCGGTGGCCTGAACAAGCCTGCTAACAGCCAAATTTGCCCTGCCTAGCGGCTTCAGCTACCCACACCCTGAGTGACCCCAAGGATGGGAGAGATCAATAATTTGAAGGACCTCTTGCAACTCATCAAACACTGCGGTTGGGAGGCTCCATTCTAGGTCTCACAGATAATAAGAGGTAATTTTACATTCAGTGATTCTCATTTCTAATCCCATCCTTTCCACTGCAACATCATGCCACAAAGCTACTGAGGGTGAAGGTTAAGGTCAAAAGAGTGACAGTCTTGGAATAACTAGGAACAGAAGAATTGGCGAGAAAGTTGAAAAGTTACAAATGATAATGGCTCATAGCACCAACCACATCAACGTCAGAAGCAACACTGCATCCAGAGATGTGGTCATGCAGCAGATGTCCATCAGACGGTCACAACCTGAGGTAGGTTTCATCACTCTCATGCCTTAGGGTAGAGAGAGGATATCAAGCAGATTATATTAAGTTCACAGACAGGCTAGGACTTCCCTTTCCACACTACTTCAATCTTTTCTGGGGGTCTACAGTCCTACAGACTTTACTTGGCTAATTTCATTTGTTTGTAGTTCAGAGGGAGTCACCTTCAAGTATTCTGATCTTTGAAAGGCAGTGAAATGTTGTCGGATGGATTGAGCAAAGTCTTGAAGAATAAACAGGAATCTTTCCTGTTGGAAGATACAAGTGAGATTTTCAGATAGATGTCATTGAGGGGCCTCGCATACTCCCTCACGAGGACAAACCCTCTGCTGGAGTCAGCTTGGACTCCACCATGTTCCTTCATGCACAGCTGAGCAATCTCTCAAAGTCAATCCCTTTCTCCAAGGGTGGGGTGCGAGGCTCCTTCCAGGTCCAGGAGACCATCGAGTCCCCTCACTTAACTCATCCATTCTATTTTAAAGTTTGTTGTTATGGTTTATGCTGTTCAGCGTTGTTATCATTGTTGCTGTTATTGCTATTATTCAAATATAATTCATATGCCATTAAAGTTCACCATTTTGAAGTGCATAATTTAGTGATTTTTTTTTAGTATATTCACAAGGTTGTGCAACCATCTTCACTGTCTGGTCCTAGAAATTTTCATTACCCTGAAAGAAATCTCTTATCCATTAGCAGTCACTTCCCCCATCCCCTGGCAAAAAAACAATTCATTTCCTGTCTTTATGGACTTACCTGTTCTGGACACTTCATATAAATAGAATAATGCAATAAATGGCCTTTTATGTCTGGCTTCGTTCATTTATGACCATAATGTTTCCAAGTTCACCCATATTGTAATATAAGTAGCAGTACTTTATTCCCTTTTATGGTTAAATAACATTCCGCTATATGGATATACCACATTTTGTTTAAGCATTCAATCATTAGTGGACCTTTAGGTTGGTTCCATATTTTGACTAAGATAAATAATGCTGCTAAGAATACTCATGTATAAGTTTTTATGTAAATAAGTGTTTTCTGATTTGGCTTTTATGTGTTTACAAAATCTTTTTAAAGTACCCTCAAAAAGTTCCTTCAAATAGAAGGCTTTATTTTCTTTTTAAGATTTTATTTCTTTATTTTAGAGAGAGAATGTGTGAGCAGGGGGAGGGGCAGAGGGAAAGGGAAAGAATCTCAAGTAGACTTCACACCGAGTGCAGAGGCCCACGCTGGGCTCGATCACAGGACCCTGATATCATGACCTGAGCCAAAACCAAGGGTCGGACAGACCCTTAACCAACGGAGCCACCCAGGTATCCCTAAATAGAAGGCTTAGCTCTTACATTATATTGTCTCTAGGATTACTTTGGTTCTACTACCTGTCAAGACTGAGCATTGATTTTTTTTTTTTATTCTTAAGCATTTCTAGAAACCTAACCTTCCCAAGACAATGGGGTACTTCATACCATGTAGGCATGCATAAGGGAAGCGTGTTGATGTATTTCAAAAGAGTGTTAGACTATAATTAAATATGGTCACTCAAAGTGACACTTATTTCCATTAAGCTAACGTTCAATTCTCTGTTTGGGGGAAATTAACTAACCAGATGCTGACTCCTAAGCTTTAAATAGACTTCTTAAGAAAATTTTTAAAAAATTATTTTTGATCTGCTCTACAACAATCATTACACAGCCCAGTACCGAGCCAAAAGTAAGTTCAAGAGAAATAATTGTAAAATAAAAACATTACTGAATAAGTGAATAAATGTACATTTGATAGCTAGGACATGAATCAGAGGGGGAAATTAAAGACTGTTTAGGCAACATTTCTTCAGAAAAATGCCAATCCAACACTGGAGATTTAAAAATTGTAAAATTTTATACTCTAGAGCAGTATTTCTTAAAAGACAAAGTATTTAGGATAAAAGAATTTTGTTGTTTTCAAGAGAAGTTTTGCTAATTATATTTTATTGTCCATAGGAATAACAACAGACTGGACAAGCTTGCTAATACAAGCTGTAGGTCCTTTGTCTTCTGGACCAACTCAGGCTTCCTGATGGGCATGCCAAAGCTCATGGTGGGCCCAAGTCATTGGCCATGAAACATAAAATGGAAGACAAAGAGAAAAGAGGAAGATAAGGAGGGAAAAAGAAGGCAGCTAGTCCTGATGTTAGGAGATGTTCAAGTGTCACAGGAGCGTTCAGTCTCAGCTTGCTCTACCCTGACCTTCACCTGTGTGTTATTCGGTGGCATTGGACAAATCACTTCAATTTCTATTGCCTCAGTTTCTCTGTATATAAATTTGGGCTCACGTTGCTCACCCTTAGCAAGTTTAAATAGCATTTGAGGTAGAAAGTTGGAAAGGCTCAACCGGGCCTGTAAAGTGTATTTACAGCTCCCTGGAGCAAGGCAGGTTGGAGCTAAAAGTATCATTATTTTTGTAGTTAGAAAGTCAGAATCTATCCTCCATCATGTTTTAAGCCTTTGAAAGAGCTCTTTGTTTTTCTGCCTAAGCTTTGGCCCACAGGGGAAAATATTCTGTCTTTCAAAAGGTTTCTTTCATAAACAGGTCATTCTTTTTAAGTGGGTTTCACTGACTATGTTTATTAACATGTAGTAACACTTAAGGGAGGTTTCATTTGGTGCTGGGAATAAAGCAGTGTGGGCAGCCTGCCACCCCTTAGCCTAAAAAGAAATATTGTCTAGAACAAGGCCTGAGGCACTGAGAGAGGCCAGCGCCACTGCAGGTTGCTGCTTGGGTCTTGCGTCACTCAAACCAAGCAGTGCAAACAATGATGGGTGTCCCAGAGAGCCCTCATCCCAGACAAGGCCGGTGGATGAAGTCTTTCTTAGTCACTAAAATGATTTCACCAGAGAAAAATCTGTGTCAATAAAGGAGAAGAGGAAGATAATCGAGTTGATAAACAGCACAAAATTTAATTCAACAAGCTGTCTTTCCATGTTTTCTTTCTGTCCACGTGGTTGAATTTTCCCACTGTTACGTAAGCTAAACATCTCCATTTTGATTTATGTCATGATTGAGTCTGTTAACTCTTCCTGCTATTTTCCTCTGATCTTACATTCCACTACTAGTCTTAATTTGGTGCTTTTTTCCCCCTCACAAGGAACAGAAATCCTTTTGGTGAAGGCCATCTTTAGAGATTTCTGGGCCATAATAAATCTTACTGTAGTATCACCCATTAGATTCCTTACAAAGGTTAAAATCTGGTTAGAATATACCTCCAGAACAGTCTTCGATGAAGACAGTAAGTCAGTAAGGGTAACCTGCTGCCCGAGAGGTGTATGGGAAAGGAAAACCAATCACACTGGCCTCCAGGGTGGCAGAAGGAACTGAATGTAGGTGACCAGCTGGGGAGGGAGGCCTTTCTCCTCCTCTCCACTGGGACTTTGTCCCTGAGTGCTCACCAATGACCAGCAAAGCCTAGTGCTTGAAGCAAATGTTCTGCTTTAGTGCAAGCATACACACTGCCTGTCCTCTCAAGCTCCAACACCTTCAAGTTTCATTCCAGAATAATGAAATTTTGCCCTAACTGTTCTCCTTACTTACTTCTTTCTTCCAATCCACCCTCTCGGCAGCTGGTCAGGATGATTTCTATAAAACTCAAAACGCCCTCCCTGGGCTTGATGAAGATCTTCAGAAGTCCTGAACATTAGAGGTAACACTTCCCATGCCACCACCACCTACTGTATGCGTTATCACTTATTTTAAAGATCTAAACCTCGAAATAAAAGGAATTTCAGCAAAGCTCAGACTCTTACCATGATAATAATGCAGTGCATTTCCTGAAATATCATTATTTTTTTTCTATTTGTTTGTGTCTCTATCTGCCAGTGATCTAAGCATATGCTCAGGGTGTCTCTTGGGGATTTTATCCCTGCTTCTGCCCACCTGCATACCCACCAAATATTTTTCACTTGATTGGCTTAGTTATTTGTATCACAAGTTTTTCCATTGGAACAATCATGCTTAATGTGATCTTCTCTCTTGAAGGAACTGTGAAGAAGCAAGGATAGGTTTTTCTAATATTTTAAATATAGAATCAATGTATTCATTTAAGACACACTTCTTGAGCACCCACAACATTCCGAGGAGAACATAGGAAGTCAACTACATTACAAGGATAATTAATGCTTGGGGCAAAGCCACATGTGGACAAGGACATGGAAGACAAGATGTGAGCTGAGTGAACAAGGCATGTGACTATTCAAGATGTAGAGAAAAGTACCTGCAAGGGACTATATTATTCTGTTCAAGTAGCTATAACAAAATACCATAGTCTAGGTGGCTTAAAGAATGGATTTTTTTTTTTTCTCACTGTTCCGGAAACTGGCAAGTCCAAGATGAAGGTACAGGCCAACTCAGTTCCTGATAGGAGCCCTCTTCCTGGCTTGTAGATGGCTGCCTGCCTGCTGTATCTTCACATGGTGGAGAGAAAGAGGGATCTTTCTCCTGTCTCTAATTCTAAAGGCACTAATCCCATCAGAGGGATTCAAACTTCATGACCTCATCTAAATTTAAATTACCTCCCAAAGGCCTCGCATCCTACTACTATCACATTGGGGATTAGGCCTTCAACATATGAATTTGGAGGGCATGCAAACATCAGTCCATAACAAGGATGGAAACAAAGACAACCTGGAACATTGAGGGGCTGAGAAGAGATCTGCAAGACTCAACAGCAAGGTATAAAATGGAGCTCTGGTAGCAATGGAGCTGGCACCATATTAGGAATTGTCCTCAATGCCTTCAAAGCAATTTTTATTTTTTCTGAGAGGAATAGGCAGCAAAAGAGGGATTTTAGGCAAGGCACAACATGGTCACTTTTGAGTTTTATAGAAATCATCCTGACCAGCTGCCGAGAGGATGGATTGGAAGAAAGAAGTAAGTAAGGAGAACAGTTAGGATGTCACTGAACTATCCTAGTAGAGAGTTGGCCACTATTCTTTAAGAAATCTTTGTACCAATTTAAAAAAAGTCACCAAGTCACCATTGGTAGACAGAGGAATTAGAAGAAAAGGACTTCTCTGAGCAACACAGCCTTGCAGACGCATAGCTTGAAAAAGAGCCCCTTTGTGACAGGAAAGATTGCCCTTCCTCCCACATGAGGCAGACTTGTGCCAGGTGCAGGGCTAAGTCATGGTTTCAGTCCCATTGGCCCTCTTGCCCAGGCACCCTGGTGCAGCACACACACCACACAGGTGTACGGACAGTGACAGTGGCAAAAGAGAAAATCAATGGGATTGAGCACCTGAAAGACTGTGGGAGACCAAGATGGCTAGGATAACCCCTGAGTCCCTAGCTTGGATTTCTGAGTACAAGCTACTGAATCTAAACTTGAATACAGTGAACTTAAGGTGACTGAGATATCCAAATAGAATATAATATGATCATCAAATGTCCATCAGATATGATACCCTTGTACTGACCTGTAAGCTCTATGAGAACAAAGATTGGGTTTTATTTGAGGCTGCCAAGTATGGTTGTACACTATTCAATTCACAGAAGCATGAGTAGCAGCTCTAGAAATGATTCTCAGTACACACCACAGATGAATAAATAAGTCAAATGAAGCTCTGGAGAGGACCCAGTATTAAAGCCTTCACCCCTTATGATAGATCATTGAACCAAGTCCCAATTTCTTATCTAGTCATACATAAATTTCAACCAGGGCTTGTGACGTGTGCCTTTTTACTGGGCTGGACACTGGAGGTAGACTGGGAAATGGGGTAAAGGAAACAAATACAGTCAGGTTAGGGGAAAGATGACGCCATCAGGTCACTTGGTAATTTTAAGAACACATTTCAGTCAGCTACAAAAAAATAGAGAGGATGCAGGGAAGACAAGGAGAGAGATGGGACAGGAAAATGGGAAAGCAGGAGGCTTGGAGAAGGAACAAAGCACTGTGGAATGCCTCGCTCATTCCTTGCCTCACTCTTCCCTCCTCCCTACATCTTCTTTCTCCCAAACATCACCATTTTCAAAGGGAGGAAGGATATGGTTCAGGGAACAGGTATTAGAAATGAGAGTCAAGTTGGATGGGCTAGAAAATCTCCGTGTTCAATGTCCATCACAGAGGCCACCTACCAAGTTGAGAGAACCATCACCATATACAGCTGCAGCCTTGAAAGAATGACATCCTGTCACATCAGCAATAACAGGGCTGGACCAAGGCACAAGAGACAAGGACTTCAAATCACATGCTCTGATAATAACCCCTGTTTCTCTGGACATCCGGCTTCTTATCACAAAAAAAGAGGGGCAGCATATTGGAAACAGACAATCTACATTGACTTTCCTGCTTTGGCCATCTGGTCAATTTCCTGCTGTCATGAAGCATCCATTACTGAGGAAGAACCATACTTGCCGTTGTTTAACTGCATTCACTGGGTGAAACGTGGTGACATTTTAGTCATCTAAGACACATGCAATTCCTTAGGGGGTGGGGCAAGGAGGATCACGATTATGAGAACACTGGAAATGTTCTTTTAGGATCCAAATTGAGTATCAGGGGCTCTGTGGGCCTGTGATGGGAGCCTGTGGCAGAAATCGGTGGTTCACAAAGCTTAGGTTCCAACTAAGTTACAGTTTTCTTACAAACAGACACAGATGCACTGAGGAGACTTGGGGAAGCTGGTCGTTTTTCAAGTTTCCTCACCAGAGGGCAGTGCGGCTTAAGAGTTGTGGCCTCTGCCCGGGACGCGGGGGCAGACTGGCTGCAGGCTCCCAACGTTTATCCCCACCTACGTACAACTGAAGAATTGTGTTTGGTTCCCAGCCGTGTTATAAGGAAAATCTTAGCAAAAGTTATCTTTTATCTTCTCAGAAGTTGACAGAGTGATCCTGGAATAATAAATAGCCACATATTCTCTTGCTTCAACCCTGGAAATGAAGGGAATTCAGAGTATCTATGGGTTGGTGAATCTCTTTTGATGATCTGCCGCACTTGGTAGGCACTTTTGGAGGCTGTAAGAGTTCATGAGAGACACAGAAGTGCCTAGTACACTTGGTATCCTTCAGACACGAACCTATCCTCAGGGGACAGCTAAGATACATTTAACAGAAGCATAGTTTATGGAATTAATTTATTTTAAATCATATAAATCATATAACTCTGACTATGTGGACAAAGAGAAATTACTAATCAAGCTTCATGATTATACTGACTGAACTCTGAAGAATAAAATGTTTTCCAAAATGTTCCCTTTGGAAATGAATGCTTTTGTTTGCCTCTCTTAATATGTACCAGCCAAGAATTTCTCACTGATAACTTATTACAAAGGTGTGTGTGTGTGTGTGTGTGTGTGTGTGTGTGTGTGTGTGTTCTGTCTCTTCTAATGAGATCAAACTCAATTTCAGAACTATGGGTTCAAATTTGGAACAGTTACAAAAAATTGCGTTTGTGGCCTTAATGTTCCCTCTAAATTCTCCACATCACAATAATCATCTTTTCTGTTAAACCAAATTTGAGAGTAAATTTCTGAGAGCTATTTCAATCAAATTGAAAGTTCATTCTTGAACAAAATAGAATGTGCTCACTAGCAATTAACAATCCAAAATTTAAGTTGAACTAAGAGAACAACTCCAGGGGTGTCTGGCTGGCTCAGTCAGAGGAGCATGCAACTCTTGATTTCAGGGTAATGAGTTCGAGCTCCATGCTGAGTGTACAGATTACTTAAATACACTAATTTTTTTAAAAAAGAAAGAAAGAAAAAAGAAAACAACTCTGTTTATAATAGAATCAAAAACAATAAATACTCAGGAATAAATTTAACAAAAGAATTTTTAAAAAAGAATTGCTAGGCTTATACACCAAAAACTGCAAAATATTACTGGAAATTGAAAAAAACCTTACTAAATAAAAAATGTCCCAAGTTCGTGGATCAGATGACATTAAGATCTTCTGCATTTGTTAAGATGGGAAAACTCCACAAATTCATCTTCAGATTCAACACAATTCCTATAAAAATCTCAGCTGGCATTTTTATAGAAATTGACAGGCTCATCCTAAAATTCATATAGACATGCAAGTGATCCAGAATAGCCAAATCAACCTTGAAAAAGAACAACAAAGTGGGAGGTCTTACACTTCTTGATTTTAAAACTTACTACAAAGCTACAGTAATCAAGACTGTGTGGTATTGGCATAGGGAAAGACATATAGATTAACAGAATAGAATTGAGAACCCAGAAGTAAACCCATACATTTATGATCAATTGATTTTTGACAAGGGTCCCAAGAAAATTCAATGAGGGAAGAAGAATGTTTTCAACAGTGGTGCTTGGACAACTGTTATCCACATACAAAATAATGAATTTGGACCCTACTTCACACCATGTACAAAATTAATTCAAAATGGATTAAAATGTAAGAAGTAGAACTGTACACCTATAAGAAGAAAACCTAGGTACAAGCCATTGTGACTTTGAATTAGGCAATGGTTTCTAAGACATAACATCAAAGCACAAGGCACAAAAGGAAAAAAAATGCGTAAATTGACAACAAAAATTTTAAAATGTTGTGTTTCAAAGAGCACAATCAAGAAAGTGAGAGAACAACCCACAGAATAAGAGAAAAAATTCATATATGATATATCTGATAAGGATCTAATGTCCATAATACATAAAGCACTCTTAGAACTCAACAATTAAAAGATAAACAATCCAAATTTTGATTGGGCAAAGGTTTTGAATAGAGATTCCTCTAAAAAAATATACAAAGGACCAATAAGCACATGAAAAAATACCCAACTTGATTAGTCTTTAGGGAAATGAAAATCAAAACTACTATGAGATACACTTCAGACCCATTAGGGTGACTGTAATAATAATTTTTTAAAAGACAATAACAGGGGTGGGGTGAGGGGAATAAAAGTCCCCTATCCCACTTGATCCTTTGCCTGTCCCTCTGCCGGCAGGTGCCAGCCTGAGCTTACCCTTCTCTTCCCTAGAAGATGAAGGAGGACCCACCCCAAAGACCCGAGCTGGTGAGAGGGAGAACCCGTCCCCTGTCTCCAGGAGGAACCGGGTACTGTGGTAGTCTTTGGAGATCTCAATATACAAGACAAAGTCCCTGTCCTTATGTAGTACACATTCTAATGGGGGAGACAGGCCTCAGGAATGCAAACTGTAGATGAAGTATATCACACTTTTCATGACATGAAAGTTTGGAAATGCTCCACACCAGAAGAAATGAAGAAAAGAAAGAAGGCTGTCATTTTTTTTGTCTCAGGGCAGTCAAAAAGTGCATCACTGTAGGAGAAGGGAAAGAAATCTTGGTTAGAGATGTTGATGTAACCATAACTGATCCTTTCAAGCATTTTTGGGCAATGCTTCTTGAAAAAGATATCACTATGTTCTGCATGATGCAAGCTTTGAAACCAAGGAATTCAAAAAAGAGCAGTTGGTAGGTGTTTTTGGTGTGTCCTCAAGCAATTTCCAGACCCGAAGTGGTGGCTATGGCTCTGCTTCTGTCCTTGGACCTTCAAGCTGAGAGGAATAAGAATCCGAGAGACAGACAGACTGCTCTGTTCCTGGTTCCCAAGGATAGGAACGGCCGTCTGTGGGAGCAGTAGACCAGGGCACCAAACTAGCTCCTCTGAAAAGTAAAGTGATCTATGCGAGCTCCAAGGATGCAGTCAAAAAGAAATTTCAAGGCATAAAACACAAATGTCAAACAAACAGGCCGGAAGACTTCAATCAAGCTTGTATTGCTGAAAAACTAGGCACCTCCTCGATTGTAGCTTTTGAAGGACGCCCTGTAGACCATCGTTCAGTGCCACAAACCAAGCTTCCTGCCTAGGGTTATCCTCTTGCTATAGAAGTAAAATAATATGCTTAGGCCAGGGTCTCACTGAAGGGTCTCCCTGTCTGGTCATGTAAGAGTAAACTAAATATTCTATAAATATGTGCAAATGGTCCTAAATAAATCTGAAATCTGAAGATGTATTGGTGTGAAATCAAATTCTTATTGGCCAAATGCCTGTTTTGATGAGTTGGCTTGTAGGGTTTTTGTTAAACTCATGATTTTTAATAATACAGTTCACAAACCAGCACAAGGCCCTAGGAAGAGAATTACCGCGTTTTGCTTTGAGAATTGGTCCTAATCTGGCTATAATTTTGGCCCAAATTCTTTATTCTATCTTGAGGTAAACTGAACAATGGAAACGAAATCTTCTCAGCACATACAACAGCACTAATATACTAACTACAGTAGGATTAAGTTAGGCAGTCTTTTAATCTAGCAAACGCGTGACAAAGACTGCCTCGGAAATGTGCATGCTTCTCATTAAGGAGGCCACTTGTTGGGGTGAGCTCCCAGTGTTACATGTAAGTAATGAATTGCTAAATTCTACTCCTGAAGCCAATATTACACTATATGTCAACCAACTAGAATTTAAATAAAAACTTGAGACATGAAAAAAATAAAAGGAATTGTGTACACTTCTAACCAGCACTGATCTTGCCAAGCGCTGTTTCGAGGATGCAGTTGGAGTTCAGGAAGCCGCCGTGAGCACCTGCAGTGAGCTCCCCACTTGCTGGTTGGGAGATTGTCCTGAGAGTGACCTTGCATCTTAGAAATAAAACGATGGTGTGTCCTCAGGAGAATGCAAACAATAATAAGTAATCATAACATAAATTAGGGCTCCATTGTAATACACTTTGTTAATGAAAATGATAACATGATACATTGACAAGCTGGGACACATATGACCTCTTTAATTGTGTCTCCTTCAGAATTGTGTTGCTTCTGGTACAATAAGGTGTGGAAGAAGGTTGCCTATTTGTTTACTCTGGGGCTGGGAGAATTCTTAATTTCCTAGTGCAGGTTGTTGATTGTATGTGAAATGGGGAGTGGGGATAATGGATGACAGCCACAGGAAGCGACCACCTGATGACACTTGGAAGTGATTGTCTTTAACACCACGGGCATAACACATTGAATAATATAGAGATGTGCACAGTTGAACTTCAAAGTAGCAGTATTGGCTTTATGTACTAAAGGAAGCATTTTTGACTTAAAAAAAAGTCAATTACAAATGTCAGTGAAGATGTGGAGAACCCTTAGATGTTACTGACTGCAAGGTGAAATGGTAAAGCCACTTTAGAAAATAGCTTGGCAGTTCCTCAAAACGTAGAACCCAACAATTCCATTCCCTAGGTAGATAGCCAAGATCATTAAATACACGTATTCACACAAAGACCTATATGCAGATGTTCATAGCAGCGTAACTTATAAGAGCCAAAAAGGGAAAACAATCTATATGTCCATCAACTGACAAGTAACTAAATATGGTATGGCATATCTGTATACTGGAACAGTACTCACACATAAAAAGGAATGAAGTACTGATACATGCTACAGCATGGATGAAAAACTTAGCTAAATGAAGAAGGCACTCACGAAGACCATATATTATATTCCATTTATATGAAATTTCCATAATAGGCAAATCTGCTGGGGCAGAAAGTAAATTGGTAGTTTTCAAGGGCTAGGGTAGGGTGGAATGAGAGTGACTACCAATGGTTATGTGGTTTTCTTCCAGGGTGACGAAATGTTATGGAATTAAATAATGACATTGATTGCAGAGCTTCATAAACATGTGAAAAACCATTGAGTTTAATGCTCTAAAGAGTGAATTTTATGGTATATGAATTATGTTTCTATTAAGAGAAAGACAGAGAGAAAGAGAATGGGCTTTGGCAGAATGTTCCCAACCATGAAGGAGATGGAAGTAGAAATGAGGCCATTGAAATGCTAGAATAATAACAGCATCATAAATTTGCTCCACCCAGGTTCTAATAGCACTGTTTACTGAGGACCAAGGCCTGCCTTTTTCCAAATATACTGATTAGGAAACAAAACATTATTGACCTAAACCAAACAACAATAACAACAACAAAAACAAGTGGTAGCACAGTTTCTGTTTTTTCAGCAAATATTCATCTTACTGGTTAATATAAACTAGTACTAACAGGAAAATTGAGTAATAGTAATGTATTAACGCAATGGAGTGTTACAGAGCAGTGAAAGTGAATGAATCTATACTACCTCAACAGAAACTTGACCAAAAGCAAATAACAAGACTAGAGAGAGTATGAGACCATTTATATAAAATTTTTAAATGAAAAGCAATTCCATACACTCACACCACTTAAGGATATATATGGGTATGTATATCCCTAATGATACAGATATACGTCCCTAAGTATAATGTATACACACATATTAAGGAATTAAGTATTAAGGCTATGTATATATTATATAGTATAATATACACTAAAAATATTAAAAGATTAAGTATTGAGTTTGAGGGATATATAGAGAGTATTATAAACTTCCTGCAGTGATAAACATCTGACAGGAACCCCTGTAGGGGAGAGGAGGAGTAAGAGAAGGACGATTTCAACTACATTTATAATATTGCTTTCCTTAATCTGGGTAGTAGGTACATGAGTTTATATTCTGTTATTCTTTATACTTTGAGTCTGTTAGAAACTTTCTATATAAACTTTAAAAAATAAAAACAATTTCAAAAAATAATCATCATAAGGGTTTTATTGTTTGCCTGAAAATCACAACACACCAGGGGAGAAGCATTAAGAGTTTCTCCAAAATAGTTTGCAACTGTCCAGTGGCAAGTATCAAAGCTTTAGAATGTTTTCAAAAATGAAAACAAGAAACCAAGAGGTGGCTTCTCTAGGATTCTGTTTCCATTTCATTGGCAGAACATATTTCTTAGTATTTGAAAACTAATGAAGAGCTGGTGGCACTGTGTAGCAAGGCGTGGTCAGCTCCGCCTTTCAGGCGAACGGATTCCCTCTCTCTGGCGCCCAGTTTTCCTGCAGCCCACCTTCACGGGCTCACACCCCTTTGAGACCTATTCGAGGACCGGGCTAGAAAGTGGTCAAACCTTTGATCAAGCGATGAAAAGATTGCTGTTAACCTAAGTGCTTGCCAGTATGTGACAGACACTGACGTACAAACTGCCCCTATGAAACCAGTTAACGCAGTCGAAAAGTTAAAAAATCAGGGATCTACCCATGTAGCTCCTACGACAACTTGTCCAACTGCTCATACTGATTTTTTCTCTAAATTGACCACATTTAACATTATTTTGGGACTTTTTAGAAGTGTTAATGTGTGTCTGTGTATGTCTCTGTGTGTGTCTTATGAATATTAATGGAGGTTAGTATTTTTATATGGTTATCCTATAATGTGTAATTTTTTAACTCAACCCATTTCAGTTATTACTAGGTAGGCAACATCCAGAAGCAGGAATCCATGAGAAAGCTGAAGAGTAAAAATCCCCGAGCAGCTGCAAGCAGACAGCCTGGCATCTTGGAACTCTGGCCAGGGGCATATCTGCTAGCAGTTTGCTAGGAAACAGCATAGCGGAAAGGACCTCTGGATGATGCCCAGCCCAGAGGTATCTTTTTTCCTGTCTAAAGCCGGAGAGATTCATCACATTTCCATGTGCAGTATTGCCAAGGACAGTGGCAGAGAGTCCCTCTTCCCACAGTTCCCTGATACACAGCCCCACAAAGTAGCACCAATCGTCACCGACAGCTGGTACAGATGAAGTCCAGCCGATGACATCTTCCTAATGAAAACCAAAAGGTGTTTCTGCCTTTCAACATCTCCAACCATCGTGAACCAGACCTCCAGTCCTTCCTGATTAAAGAAGTTGCCGACCCGGTTGAAAGGGAAGCACAGAAGCAAATCTGAAGACAATGCAGGGTCAAGTAAGAGTAGGAAAGGAATGAGACTAAAGCAAGATGGAATCCTCTCTTAGTCTCTATCCTAATTGGATTCTAAGGGTATTTTTTAATTAAAGCATGACATGCATACGAGGAAAGTATATAAGCTGTGCAAGTACTGCTTGATGCATTTTCTCAAATCAAGTACACCTCATGACTGCATACAGACCCAGCACCCCAGAAGCCTCTTTCACACCTCATCCCAGTTACTCGTTCTCCTCCAAAGGCAACCACAGTTCTAGTTTCTACCATGAGCAGTCAGTTTTACTTTCCTTTGAACGTTAAGCAGAGTCTTACACAACGCATTCGTGTGCGTCTGCTTCTTTTTCTCTACGTCATGCTAGTGAGATTTGCCCTGTTCTGAGTGGCAAGTTGGTCAGTCATTGAATGAACAAACTACAATGAATGTCTTCCTAGTCTGAGCATTTGCTTACCTCAGAAGAACCCAAGGTGCTTGAGCTGACCTAGATTTTCTAAAATCAGAGAGGGCTCCTTCTGGAATGACCAGAATGAAGCAACCCTGCCCTAGCAGGCTCTGTCCTCCAAGGTTGGTGCATCAAAGAAATATTTCCTCTCGTTTTTAGTTTCAAGGGATTTCAATGCACTGGGTCATGTAGTTCCAAATGCCTTCTTTCTCTCTTCAATGCTGATAGAATATATAGTAATATCCTTTCTCCAGCCAAGATACTGGTGAATTTTGCCAAGCTCTCTCTTTTATTCATGATCTAAATTTATCCATTTTGCTAGTTTAAGAAATAAAAAAAAAAAAACTTTTGGCTTTGTTGATTGTCTCCATTATACATTGCTTTTCAATTTCATTAATTACTGCTCCTTAATGCTGTTTTTTTTCTCCTTGCTTTAGTTTGGTGTCTTTTCCTAACTTCTGAGATGGATGCTTTGATCATTGATTTTCAGCCTTCTTTTTGAACTTTGTTTTCTAAATTAAGTTTTTCTTTTCATCTTGGAAACCATCTTTCTGTACCCTGTACTCTGTGATGCTGACTTTTACTGTGCACAACACATTTCTACTTCACTCATGGGCAAGACTGCAAATAGGGGGTAGCATGGTGGAGGAAGAAGGGCATGGCTCTCTCCCGCCCCTCCCCCAGTCCTGAAGCACCACCAGGCAACAGCCCTTCCTCCCAGCAGCACTTGGGGTTTCAGTCCAGCCTCCTCATCATTCCTCAGCTCATCCTGACTCCATAGAGGACCTCTTCCAAACTTCCTGGGCTAAAACTCTAATTTCTTCCCTTGTCCTCTCAGCCCCAGGAAGCTGCTTCCTGCAATTACTAGCTCTGTGTTTCCTAAGTGTCCCCCTTTAGCTTCCTCTTGCTTAACTATACCTTATATTCATTTCTTTCTGCTAAAATCCTTGGTTTGGCTCGTCCTCTGACTGCACTCTGCTGGCACTTGTCCCAAAGCACATGAAACAAAGAGTGAAACACATTCAAAAGTGGATGCATAAATCAAAAAAAAAAAAAAAAAGTAGATGCAAAATCTCCTTTTCCCCCTCTCTCCCAAATTGCTTTTCCTCTTCTGTCCTATGTTTTGGTGGAGAAGCAACCAAGTCAAAAATCTGGGAGTTTTTTCCTAATTTTTTCCCCCTCTCTCTCCTTTAGCCTCTATAGCCAATCAGCCATCAAATTCCATTGCTCCAGCCAGTTAAGCATCCGATTCTTGATTTCAGGTCATGATCTCAGGGTCATGAGATGAAGCTCCTCATGGGGCTCCATTCTCAGCGTGGAGTCTGCTTGAGATTCTCTCTCTCTCTCCGTTCCTGCCCACCATGTGTACGCGCTCACTCTCTCTCTCAAATAAATAAAGAAATCTTTTTTAGAAAGTTCCATTGCTTCTGACCCTTATGTATTTCCCTGGAATTTCTTCTCTCCTTTCCATTTTCCCTGCCACCACTTTGATTCAGGCTCAAGTCATTTCTCACCAGGCCTATTTAACTAGTTTCCCAGCCTTCAGCCTCCTTATACATCAATCCCTATCCTACTACCAAAATCATCTTCCAGAGAGGCAAAACTGTCTTCAGTGACATTTCAGGGGCACCTGGGGGTGGCTCAGTCAGTTAAGTGTCCGACTCTTGGTTTCAGCTCAGGTCATGATCTCAGGGTGGAGAAAGCAAGGCCTGAGTCAGGTTCTGTGCTGAATGGGGAGCCTGCTTGGGATTCTTTCTCTCCCTCTCTCTCTGCCCCTTCCATAGCCCCCGACACTCTCCTCTTTCTCTTAAAAAAAAAAAAAAAGACAATTCAGAGGCTCCCCATTGCTACAGGATAAAGCCCAAATGCTCAGTAATACATTCATCTTTTAGCCCTTTGTGGGCTGATTGTTGCCCTTCCCTCAGCTTCATCTGCCACTAATCCCCACCTACCACAAGCAAAGCCTTCCCCCCCACACACACACACTGTCTCCCAGGATGCCTGTCTCATTGGGCTGTGAATATTTCAAGATGAAAAGCTACAGCTTATCCATCATCACCCACGCAACTTGGCAATGACGGCATTCAATAAGCTTCCAGAAAGGAGAAAATGACATTCCATGTATCTATATAGTTTTCATATTCATAATTTTGAATATTTAACTATACTAGTGGTGATGTTAATTTTACGTGTCAACTTGACTGGGCCACAGTACCCAGATATTTGGTCAAATTATTCTCCATATTTCTGTGAGAATATTTTTTAGGTGAGATTAACATTTAAACCAGTAGACTTTGAGTAAAGCATATTGCCCTCCATATGTGGGGTGGGCCTCATCCAATCAATAGAAGGCCCTAATAGAAAAAAAACCCAACCTCCCCAGAAAAGGAGAGAATTCTGCCAGCAGATCACCTCTGGACTCAAACTGCTACTTTTCGCTAGATCTCTAGCCTGCTGACCTCGTCTGCAGAATTTTGACTTGAAACCCAATCACTTGAGCAAAGTGAGCCAATCTCTTAACATAAATCTCTCTTTACGCACGCACACACAAACACACACACATTTTGGTTCTATTTCTCTGGAGAATTCTAATACGTTGGTTTTGTATTTGGGGTTTGTTCACCATCATAAATACAATTCTACACTGATAATTTCCTCTCAAATAATTATTTAGGATTCATATCTAGGACCATGTTTCAATTCAAAGGGATAAAAGTTACAATGGCTCTTAATACATATTTTCTAATCTCCATCCAAAAAAGATTGTACCAAGGTATGAGGCTTCAGCATTGTATAAAAGCTATATTGGTCCCCACAGCGTTATCCACATGTTCCACATTTTAATTTATGATTTTTTAACTATTCTCTAGGTAGAATATGGCTCTGTCCATTTACTTATTGGGTATATTTCCTATGAAATAAATTGTTTGTTTATATATCGTTCACCCATTCCCTGGAGTTCCAGAAGTGTAATATTCTTTCACTTCAGCATTAGTTATGACAGGAACATCACTGTCATCAATAGATCTAAATGTGTCCGGCTTCCAGAAATGAGGAATCTGTGCTTTCTTACTCAGGTCAGTCTCTGTGCAATTCCCAGGATCCAGGCTGTGGAGGCTCTGCCATCTTTACTCTGTCAGCTCCAAAGTTGCCCTGGGACACATCCCCACCCCAGTCAAGCAAGAAGAGAGAAAAGAAAGACAGGAACATTCACAGAGGAATTTTTTTAAGCCAGGCCTGGAAATGGAGCTCTTGTCTCCCCTGTCAATCCATTTGGTAAATTCATCACCCGGCCAACTGGGTGTGGAGGTGCTGGGAAATGCAGTCCAGCTGCGGACTTAGGAAAGCGAGGATAACACGGCTTGTGGGGAGCAACTGGCAGTCTCGGCCACAGTATGGAATCTGCTGTGCCCAGTGTTAACGTGGACCCTGAAGTCAGACACCCATCTGACTATCATATCAAGCAAGGTACTTGAACTTTTTGATCCTGAGTTTTGTTTTGTTTTTCATTTTTCCAACCTGGCCATAAAAATAAGGACGTGGTAGGGCAGTTGGAAGGATTAAATTAGACACGTATGTGCAAGTTCCTGGCAAATAGTAGGTTTATAATACATATCGGATTCCTTCCATAATTTTCTGTCATATTTTTGGTAAATGTGTGCTTATATTTTGATCTTTTCATCATTTGCATTCATGTTCTGTTTAGGGATGTAAAAATGTGGTTCTTATGAAATGTTAAGTCCTCTTTCAATTTGTAATTTCTTGTCCCGTCTCCAGGAGTTTCAAGCTCTAATTGCCCCTTCTTGAGGACAATGTCTGCTCAGTAGCTCCTAGAAAGTGTGCCCATGGTCTGAGTTTGTGTTTTCTTCTTTCATTCTCCTGACCTGCAAGATCTGGAACAGCCTCTACACCCTGCCCAATGTCAAACTCCAAAAATCAAACTGTGAAATAGGACACGTATCTCTCCAGCCAGCCGATTTCCTGACAGTCTTTCCCTCCTTTTTTTGAGAGCTGCCTGTCCTCCCCATCCCTCTGCTGAAGGCTCTCTAGATCTCTCCTCCCTGCCAGTATTTGCCCTCAGCAAAACCGCTCAATTATGTCAAAATGACTGCAAGAGATTAAGCAGTGATATGGGTCTTTGCTGGAAAACAATCACCTGGGGGCTGACTGAAATGTAAATCCCCAAATTTCTGATTCAGATGGTCTTGGCACAAATCTGTATTTTAACGAGGACCCCAGGTGACTCCCACACCATAAAAAAGGGGCTTAACTCCTTGCAGAGACATTTACATATAAGGCCTTAAACTATAGAGGAGAAAAAGTCATAATAACATTATTTCAGGCACCTAACAATGGATAAGAAAGCTCTTCTGGAGAGAGTGTAGGTTTTCTTGTTCCCTCAAAATTGCATGTATTTTTCTTTATAGTTACCAGTATTATAATCACCTTTTCTTCCTATAGGTAAGAATAAATACTCACTGGTCTGTGTCCTTATCCGAATCAAACCAACTGTTTTTCAATCAATTGCCACATGAGCTGTGTGGTTTAGTGTCTAAGAAGACTAACATGGTTAGACCTCTCGATTGCTTTGTGAGGTGCTATTCTTACAGCCAAGGGGGGGGGTGGGGAATCAAGTAGAAATAGCAAGTTACGTTTCTAACTGTGCCTCTCTCTGAACACTCCCACCACTTCTGTCTTACTGTTGAGTCCTCTAATAATTTTTCTCATTCTTAAGATGTTGCTTTCATTATCTTGCTTCTAAAAGAAAATACAGATACTAACATAACATAGTCATTTTATTTCTCACCACACGAGAATTCTATTTCCCTGACCTCCTAACTGGATTGAGTAGGTAAAACAGAAAACCTTTTATAACACACTATGAGTGTGACCACGGACTTGCAAGGCGCCATAGTGTCAAGTTACAGGAGTGGGTTAGAGTGGTACCGCCACATTTCACCCCGGGTCATTGCCATTTCAAGCACCCCCCTACAGAGGCGTGATCTTCAAAGCACGGAGAGGAAAGAACAGCCGTGTAAATAATATTCCAACATAGAAGAGAGTGCGCCAGGCACTAAGACCTGTGCCTCTGACAGAGGAAAGCAGACTGGAGGCCAGAAGCCTACCGGACATAAATATTCTGCTAAGGACCTTCTGAGACATCTAGAACAGAGTTATTAGTGACTCCGTTTGATCATCAAATGAAAGGCTGTCATCAATCAGGAAGATGAAGGACAGTTTTCATCC
Organism: Ailuropoda melanoleuca; assembly: GCF_002007445.2. Taxonomy (NCBI): domain Eukaryota; kingdom Metazoa; phylum Chordata; class Mammalia; order Carnivora; family Ursidae; genus Ailuropoda; species Ailuropoda melanoleuca. The sequence goes on from NC_048218.1 coordinate 156,460,040, forward strand.
AGAGGACTGAAAAGTCTTCCAACATTTGGTCTGGGAAAGTTTCAGTGGCGTGAGTGTAAGTCGGACATCCTACTGGAAAGTGGATTTAAGGACTGCGGTTGGTGCTTGTCTTTTCTCAAGGTACAGGGATTAACGACCAGATAGGAGGGCTAATTACTCAAGCGTAGTATTATTATTATTCAGCCTGACTGGCAGAAATCCCTTTGAGGCTATCCTTTGTCCCACGGTGTTCGAGTTATTAAATTAAATTTAAAAATAGTACCTGCTTTTCCTTAAAAGGAAAAGTCACCTGTATTTCCTCCTCCCCCACCCCACTTTTTTTTTTAATTTAAATTGTGGCAAAATACACATAACATAAAATTTCCCATCTTAACCATTGTGAAGTGTGTAGTTCACAGGCATTAAATAGGTCAAATTATTGGGCCTCCCTGCCTCCATTTACTTTTAAATTATTAAGCAAACTACTGCACTAATTCTAGGAAAAAATAGAGGGTCCCAATAATTGTGAAAAATGGTGTCTCTGGCTCTATCTCCACCTGTCATCTTAGGACTAATAGCACCCTCGGAGTGCCTCCCCATACACATTTTCCCCAACGCACACACGCATGCACACCACTACCTATTGATTTCCGGAGTCCCACAGGAGTCTCTGATGGTGTGGAAGCCACTTGTTCTGTGTGCTGTCACTGCCACAATTGCTGGTAGCAGAGTTTCCAATTCACCAAAGCAAAGCCACAAGATTCCTTCCTCCTATCACACAGTTCCCCAAACACCGCAATTTCAAGTCCCCAGGGGCTCAGTGAGACTTTCTGTGAACCCCTCCCTTTCTGCTCTGCTCAAAGCCCCTTTCCAGGAAATCAGTTTTGTGGGCTGGACCAGAGGAGACTCCAAATGACAGTTGTCATGTTATCCTCAGTTCCACCCTCCACTCCAAAGCCTGAGCCTTGTTATAAGACCAGGCCTGTGTCTTCTGACTTTCTCATTAGTTAGGACGAGGGCCTTTTTTCTCCTGCGAATACGCACTTCAGAAGCCTGCTGCCACAATATCAAGCATCTCCGGACATGTCCAAAGCCAAGGTCAAACAGCTAAGGCTCAAACTTGGATCTCCATTCTACTTCCCTACCATAGGCGAGTAGCGGTCTCTGATCCGCAGGGATGTGCTTCTAGAGTTGCTTTAGAACTCGAAGTACGTTGTCAGCAGGGCTTGAGCTGCGTAGTGACGTATTTGCTAGCCATGGAGAAAAGAAAGTGAACCCTTACACACTTTCCAGTTCTTAAATAAACAGTAATTTGAAAGAGTCACCATATTACATCACGTCAAACACTGACGCTCGTACTCACTTCTCCCACTGCTGCTTGGCAAACCCCAACAGCCACCAGAGGACAAATAGTATGATGGAGAAGGATAGGAAATGCCTATGGTGTCAAACTGTGTCATTTGCTCTATTGCTACAGCAATAATGAAATTGCCTTACATTTATTTAGACAGTCTGTAGATAGGCAAGTTTAATTCACAGGCTCACAACAACCATTGTCAAGTCGATAGGGTAAATACCATCACCTCCATTTTACGGATGGAAAGCTGTTCAGCAAGGAGCCTGAGAGAAAATGGCTGATAAGCAGCACAGCGAGGGCGACTGCAATCTTTTGAACTCTGTAAAATTACGATAACACCTCAATGGGAAACACGAAGAAAGGCAAATTGACCCCCAGATTATTTCAGTCTTCTCGACATTCCATTTCCCAGCCACCTTGGCCAGCTCACTTCCAACACCGACCCTTTGCACCAGTATCCCTCACAGACGTGAGACTTGAAGTACGTTCATGAGTGTCACAGAGAAAGAAGTCGTTGGAAGAATTGCAACAAAGGTATGACCTCGGGTTTCTCCTCAAGAAGCCATTGAGATCTGACCAGGAAGTCCTCATTGCTGCAGAACAGCAGCTCTCAGAGTTAAAGCAACTGCAGTAGCCCATGTGGTAACTTGCACAAACATGAGCAAGTAACATGGTGGGTGAAATTTGTTTTTGAGACTTTCAGCCTTGAGCAATAGAGCTACTGAGTCACAAAATTCTTTTAACGGTTTTCTCTAGTAATTTACTAGAAAACGCCAATTTGTAGTGATAACAGTCTCTCGCCATCTGATACAATGTCAGAAGCCTACCTAGATGAATCATACCTGCTACGGAGCTGAATAATCTGGTTAAAGCGACAGCATAGACTCTCCATAGAGATGTCCTGAAGATACGTGGGGTCAGACTGGCCCCACTACTTAACTGCCATTTGAAACCAGGGAACTTTTAATTCGTTTTTACCTTGACACTTGCTCTTCGCTTAACCAGCCTTGTGGTCAGTGACTACCATTGCCAAAGCGATGTTAAGAATGTGACATTGATTTGTCATCTAATCCTGAACAACAGAGTAATCCTGAAGGATACTGTTTAAAATCTTCTCATAGATTAGAAGAGAAACAAATACAAATCACAAGTTAATCATCAAATTGCTAATAAATATTTCTAAAAGAAATAATCACACTATTTTAAAAATGCTGGATTTACTATTGAGATAAAAGCATTGTGAAAACAAACAGAAAAATTTGCTTTTGATGAAAAACTGACAGAATAATACCTTTGTGACAATGAAATACATTTTTTTAAAAACTGACCTGCAAAACATAAAAACATAATTGACATTAGCTGCACATGGTAAATTTATGGACTTACAATTGATAGAAAAATCCATTTAGGACAGGAGAATTGAATTTTATAGAGAAAATGGCCATAATGAAGAAAGCCCTAGGAGCAAATTAGGAGTCATTTCCAGGTTATATTGTTAAAAGTATAAAAAGGTAAAGTCCAAAAAAGTATATGTAGAATCCTACCTATTGTGTAAGAAAATAAAAGGAATTTTAGAAAATCTAGTTTTTATTTATATAAGACAAGGAAAGATAAATCAGCTAACAAAAATAGTTACCAGTAGCAATAGGTAGGAATCCCCAGTCCGCTCTACCCCAGAGGAGATGTAAGAAGAGCAACACTATTCCAACTGTAAATTATCTTTTTAGTTTTGACTTTTATACCATATAAATGTTTTACATATCCAATGAATACAATTAAATCAGAAGTGATAGAAGAAGTAAACTCTAAAATTAAATATGCGAAACTAATTATCCTGTGTATGTAATTAACAACATAATCATACAGAGAAAATAAGTAATTCAAGTATTAGAACACAGTATTGTGGGATATATCCTAGAGACCAAAAAAATTACAAAGTAATCTCAAACTACTTAGTAGTGTTGTTGCTATTGGTGTTGTAATTCTGAAACACTGCAGATCGGAATAAAGAAATAAATATAGCGCTGTTGTTGGGAACCAGTAGTTTCACTGTGGGAGGGAAGAGATGTAAAATGGAATGGGAGAAAGCAGGGAAAACTCATATGTTGTTCAATTGAGTTGAAAATATCAATACAAATTATTATTATTTTTTATTATCCTAGCTCTATCCATTGAAAAGGCCTAGATCTTGATTTCCAAATACATTCTCCAGTAAAAGGAAACCCAGGACTGTTTGGAGACATAACTGATTCCAGGGCTGGGGTAAGCCTGGAACAACTCAATCAAGGAAGCACTCAAACACTAATAAGACATTGACTGTTGACGTGGCACACACAGGCTAAATTTGGAACAGATTTGGTGTCAAAAAGAGTCATGAAGGTCATGGATTTTATCAAATTGAACACAACAGTTAATGTGGTAAGTTCTGTAGGACCACACTTCTGGACTCTTGAAAGCAGTCAGTGTCATGAAGAACAGAGAGAGGCAATGGGATTTTTCTAGATTGAGAGAGACTCAGGAAGAGCCAAAGAAGACTTGGAGAGGCAAGTATTTAAAGGACACGCAAACAGGCACAGAGGAATTATCCCACCATAAAAATAAAAAATAAATAAAAATTAAAAATTAAAAAAATTACAAATGCATATAAAGGAAAAAACATAAAACTTCTCAAGGTTACCAAGTTTACACCAGTCTGCTCATGGTGGCAAGACAGCAATTGCCTATTATAATTATCATACTAACGAAGGTTGTGAAATATATTCCAATGTTAGCACTGTAAAAGTTGAGGTTACATTTGCTTTCGCTAGGGACTTTAGGTTTATGGCAAATGTCCAAATTTACTTTGTTTCTTTAGGGTCAGAAACGTACAGAGTGACCCAGTTATTTTTATCTATCTCAGAGTGCAAAGTGCTTTTCCTCCTGAATGTGATGGTGTATGTAAGACGCGACAGTGGAAGAGTATGCATTCTGCTTTCTTTCACAAGAGGAACAACAGCCATATGTGAGGCATGAAGCCAACTCAAACTCAGACCAAAAAGTGAAAAAATCCAAAAAGCTACAAAGAATTACTTGGGGACGATTTGAAAAAAATCAGTATGAACTTTATGTTAATTGACACCATCGAATTCATGTTGATCAAATAACTTCCCCCTTCTTAACTTTCAGCCCAATTCAACTAAGGAGTTGGTTTTTGTAGGATAATGTTCCCAGGAGAGACAAGTACTTGGGGGTGAAGTACTGTGATTCTGCATCCTGCTCTCAATGATTTGGGGGAAGGAAAATGTGTGAAACAGCTAGAACAACTGTAGTAAAATTTAATGAGCTTATGAAAGGAGTATGAGAACATTTGTTTTACTCTTCCTCCAATTTTTCTGTGGGTAGAAACATTTTCATAAATAAAAAGTTAAAGAAATAGTGGCCTCCCCCAAAAACCCTATAATGCCAATGGATAAAAAAAAAATCGATATGAGTTAAAAGAAAATCATGAATAAACCAAATTTTTGTTATCAACTTTCCATAGAAGAGATCTGATCCTGGTGAATGTAATTTAATAAAAGAAAAATAGAAAGAAAAATCAGCAAGGGTTTCAGCATGCTAAATAAAAAAAATTTGGTCCAGTAACGAAATTGAAAGAAGTTTGTGAAAAATCTTCAATATCAGTCCAATTCCATTAAAATGAAGTCATCAACCATTTGTTAAGATGTTTTCATTGTCAAACTAGGGGTGGGGATGCCTCCAAACGTGAACATGTTAGTTTCATCAAAATGGCTGGTGGGGAAGAAATATTATAAACTTATCCTGAGGATATGGCAAATGCTATCTTTTAAAAATTTGTGCCTTGGGGAACTGGAATTGGTAGGTTATGGCCAGGCAATGAGTAAGAAATCAATTTGGGAGAAAGGAGAGGGGAGCCTGGAAGATGGGGCTCACCAGAAGGTACTGGAGAAAAGACCATTCATAGCCTTTCACTTAATTCCCAGGAGGAGGAAGTCAGCACGGGGCAGCTGCCCACCAGTCTTCCACACACGCAGCATCAGGATTCCTGTTTATAAGGCAGATTCCCACACTTTCAAGTACTATTCTCATTCAAGCCTATGATCAGGGAGGGAGGGAGGAACAGTTATCCTCACTTTACAGACCCTTAGAAGTTAAGAAGCCTGTCCCAAGCTGACAAAATGAAGTGGGTCTCCATCCTGTTATCTGTTTAATTGGAGTATGCTTTAAAATGTATAGTAAGGTTGAAGGCCTCAAGATGAAAAGATCGTCAACATTATTCTAGACCCTGCATTCTGCATACTGATACTGATCAAATTCAGGAGATGGGTCTTTCTATAAAAAAAAAATTGATTTGTGCTTTTATTTTCCTGTGGCCACCAAGAAGTGGAGAAAGTGAGATTTTGTTCTGCTGTTAAACAATCTAATAAACAATACATAAATCAAGTAATCAATCATTGTTTATCATTGTCCGAAAAAGACACACTCAGAACAGTAGGTATATTGCTGGACATTTGATAAATGATTCAATGATCTGATAAATGATTTAACTAACTTGAAAATTATGGGTGAGTCCACAGGAACTCCACAGCAGCTTTCTTATAACTTAAGCTTAAATGAAAAGTGGCGAGAAATATTCCGTGCTGGGTCATGACGTGCAGCTGTTTGTACTTACGAATTACCCTCAGGTCACCACATGGAGCACAGGAGAAATCTAATAATGGCACTAAGTGATATCTGCTTACTGGTATCATTCCTATCAATTACAAAATCATTAAAAACCATGGTATACCTTTCCCTGGGGAGTCAAAATAGAGAGAGGTCGCATCAGTTTCTGCAGTTTGAACTAGGAGCTCAGCGCAGTGCATGTGCGTGCGTGCATGTGAATGTGTGTGCGTGTGCGTGCGTGTGTGTGTGTGTGTGTGTGTGTGTTTAATGGGACGGGGAGGGCCTGGAGGAGTTGGAGGATGAAGGATGGGGGCGCCATGTGAAACGAAGCCCATCACTTCAAAGGGGCGGCTCTTGGTGACCAGGTGGGCGTCTCTAGGGAAGGTCCGGGGACAGTGACTGTGCTAGAACGCACGTGAGGCAGAGCAGAAGTGAGGGGGGCTGGAAGATCAAAAGGAAACCTGAAAATCCCAGGTGGCTCCCAATCTGTACCTGTCAACTGGGATTCCAAAGTCAGACATTGGAAAAGGAGTGCCCGATCTTTACAAGGGCAAGAGCCACAGACTCGCTGACTCTGTAACGATCGGAATCAGCGAGTTGCAACACCGCCAAGTACAGAATACATTCCCCGTGCACGAAACTCAGGTAGTTCCCAAAGCCCTTTAAAGTTTTGGAGGCAACCTGCTTTTCACAGGCTTCCACGGGCTCTTTTGAAGTATCTCCAGGAGCTCAACAGCCTTTCCAGAAGGGCTCATTTAGCAATGTTCATAAAGGCTGATGAATGCTCTCCAACTTGGCCCCATTTTTTTCCTCCAGCGTTGCCATCCTGGTAGAAAGACACAACCTCCTACCATTTTGCCCTAGGACAAGGTCACAATCATGCGGTGATACCGTTTTTTAAAATTTTGTGTATAAATAACATCCAGTCTTTTTTCTTGGTTTAAAAAAAAGGGAGACCATGTTTCTAGGTTTATTTAGATTGAATTTCCCATACACAATTTTAGCAGAATCAAGTCTGTGAACAGCCTATCTTATGCAACTCTGTGGTTATGGCAAAGGGCCTGGTGGGGAGTGTTCCCTTACACATTACGAAAGGCAAACTAATCTGGTCATTGATTCCGTTAATTTACTTTGTTAATAGGAGCAATTCTTGATGGCCCTCTGTGTTCTGGTTTCTTCCTTTTGAAAGCCCCTAATCAGTCTCATGGAGATACGTCCTGTTTACGAAAAATGTTGAGTAGCGTGAGTTATCTTAAATGCTGGTTTAAGGATTAAAAAGTCCGTCAAATGTTTTGTTCATGTATGTCTTACAGATCCCATATCTAAAATTACATTTTTTATTGACTTCTACTGTTTTTCTTTAGCTAAATACATTGAAAACATCTGCAAACCGCAGTCACAGTTTTGAGGTTCCTTGGAGGAAAGACCCTCTAGGCTAAAAAGAATCCTTTTTTTTTTTTTCTCTAGCTGTAATCACACTTGTGTGAGTAATATAAGCCACCATCACTCAGGCCTTTTCCTCCTCAGCTGGTACTAAAAAATCTGGACAGCTTAGATAAAAGTAGACTTTGCTCTGTGGATAATATGTGGGTTTTATTACATTTCATATCTCATCTTGCATGGTTCAGTGTGTCCGTCAGCACAATTGCACAAAATAACAAATCCGACTCGATAAAAGTTTAACTCATGTTCGCTCTGCTTCGGTACCTAGAAATGTTAGCTTATTTGATTTAATTACAAAAGAGCAAATCAATAAAACACTATCACCAGAAAATTTCAAGCTATGCATGCTCAATAAATGTATTCATTGAGTTGCCAGAAAACATGCCAAATACTCTGGCAGAAAATTCAAATTACCTGATTATATTTGATTAAAACTGAAGTAAAACCAATATGCAGAGCACATCAATCATTTGTAGTGAGACTCCAACAGGGAAACCGTTCACATGGTAATGAAGTTAGCTATTGGATAATGTTTAAGATTCATATTTTGAAAAACCAGGTCTTTAGAGACAACAGGGACCGGAAAAAAATCAATTCAATTACAAAGGTCTCTACTTCTGAAATGAAAGTATTATTAACCTGGTATGATTCTTAGCAAAGAAAATCATAATAATGAGAAATCATTACCCAATAGGTGGATGAGGTGGTGCATTGTGGGGAGGGGCTTGGCAAGGACAATAGGTCCAGCTGCGTGGGGCAGGTGTGTGGTGGCAATGCTCCCAGCAGCGATAGTCTAAGCAGACCATCCCGTGGCAGAATTTTGGCTGTGCTTTACCTGTCGTGGTTTCTGCCCAAGTTGTTTTTCCAGCTTTCCCATAGATGCTGTCAGCCTAGATATACTTTTAATAGATTCAATTTCTGTAAGTTAGCCACGTTTTTATCGTTGTTTGCAACCAAGAATCCTAAAAGTACAAAATATGATCCCGGAAGAGGAGGTATGGCACATAAGGGAATGTGAAACGTGGATTTGTGTGAGTGGGAAATATAGGGAAGAAATAAATGAGAGCCCAACTCCTTTTCCTAGCTGGGAAATTGGCAACTTTTCTTGTGAAGTTGTGAAGCAGCTGACAAAACAGTCGAATTTTATATCTTGTGGTGCCAAGGCTGTTGTATAAAGAGAACTAGGAAAAATGTATGATATTGGAACATATTACATAGGACTATTTCTCAAAAAAAAAAAAAAAGGAAAGGGAAGGGAAGAAAGAAATCTGGGCAGATGGTAGCTTATTTGAAAGCAGAGAGCTTGAACATGATTCAACTGCTGAATTCACCAAATTCTGGACTTCCTCTTATCTGAGTTAATACACTTCCTTAATGTTAGAGCAGCTTGAGTTGCCAGCTACTTTCCATCAAATCCATCCTCATGGTGCACCAAGACAAGTGGGGCCTCCGCTGCCCTGGAGGAGAACGAGCACCTGCTATGTGTCCTGTTGCCTACAGCGGGACCAAAGAGAGCCTCTCTAACGCGTCTCTCTACATACGGGGTGTTAACTAAATTTTAACTTGATTTGAGACACCTGAATGGTTCAGTTGATTGAGCGGCTGCCTTCTGCTTGGGTCTTGATCTCGAGATGCTGGGATCGAGTCCCTCCTTGGGCTCCCTGCTCAGTGGGGAGTCTGCTTCTCCCTCTCCCTCTGCACCCCTCCCCCCACCCCCCGGCTCGTGCTCTCTCTCTCAAATAAATAGATAAAATCTTTTTTAATTAATTAATTTTCTCTTGATTCATGTGGAGAGGCAGGCATTCAAGGGCCGTACTGCCCAGGCACACATGACCCCTGTATCAGGACCCGTACTTGCTACCTCAGATTCTCCTGTCCCCACCCATCTCCAGTGACCGCTGGCCACTTGTTTGGCATTAGCTTTCATGACACAAGCCCATGGTGACTTGCCTCAGGCCTACGGCACATGGCGCTTCTCTGTCCCCAGGTCCTCTATTGCTGCTAAGGCATGAGAAGCCGGGGATCTTCTTATTGATCAATTGTGTGCACCCTGGATCCATGGAGTTACTATCCCGTGAAGAGTTAATATCTCGGGTGGGGGGTAAATCTTTGACCTGTGGGAAATGGGTGTTGTTAGGTAAATTTTTCTTCTCTCTCTCCCTCCGAAAGACTTTCCTAGCATGCAGTAGTTCACGTGGCCTCTGAGAAAATGGCCCCGTGATGTAGAGCAGTCCGTTGCTCTAGATACCAGGGCGGGCAGCCCTGGAATGCACTCCCTCAGACTTGCCCTCGCTCCTTCTCTGGCTCATTTCCCGCTTCCCTGTTTGAACTCTCTAATGATGAATTCAAACATAAGCTTTTGCCAGCTCCATTTTCCACAGAATCTGGGCTAAAATACACTCACTATTTAAAAATACATCACTTTTTTCCAATCACCTTCTTAGATCTCAGCCTTGGCCCCTAATTTGCCCCTAAGTTTAAAATGTTACTGCACTGTAACCAAGTTGTATCTGTCAACTTTATGCTGAAGGTTTACATATATCAAATAATTTACAAATATCAAATAATCTCAATAGGGACAGTCTGGAAACCAAAGTGCTATTTGTTTGGGTCTAGACCCCCAAAGAGGCCACTTTATCTGCCAACACTCCCCACATTCAGCCTTAGTGAACTCCTTATCACGCTGCGCCCGGCATACCCTTTAGCAACATGAAGATTTCGTATATGTGTTACCAACTCTTGAAAAGCCCTCTACTTTTCATAAAACTTATTTTCCAGTCTTGCATACACAAGAATTTTGACTAATTTCACTTAAAAGGTTTCTGATGGCTCCCCAGCTCCCACACAGTGAAAGACTCCAACTTTTGAAATTGATATTAGCCTTTGGAACCCACATCCTGACCAAATTATTTTTCTTTAGTAAATATAAATACAGTTTGAATTGGACTTTCAGTGACAGATTTCATCGCTGGAGGACACTACGTGTTCTAGAACTTCTTAATTTTTTCTGATAGTTCAGACAACAAATCTGTAACTGCATCAATGATCACTCTCTCTCCTCAGTAACTTCCATTTCCCCGAGAGTACTGATGAGAAAAAATAAAGTGACTAAAGTTTATTGTCCCCTGTTTGTTTTTTAATATAGGCACCTCCTGTCATTAGGAGAGGCAAAATTAGAGTGAAGGTAAAATCACTTATGTTTAAAAGAGATTTTCCAGGGGCGCCTGGGTGGCTCAGTCAGTTAAACGTGCAAATCTAGATTTTGGCTCAGGTCATGATCTCAGGGGCATGAGATCGAGCTCCACGCTCAGCGCAGAGCCTGCTTAAGATTCTCTCTCTCTCCCTCTCTCTATCCTCCACCCTCTCTCACTCTAAATAAATAAACAAACAAACAAATAAAATCTTAAAAAAAAGAAAGAGAGATTTTTTGGGGTGTCCGGCTGGCTCAGTCAGAAGAATGTGCGACTCTTGATCTCAGGGTCATAAGTTCAAGCCCCACGTTGGGTGTAGAGATTACTTAAATAAATGAATATTTTTAAAAAGAGAGAGAGAGAGATTTTCCATACTGGAAGCACATCAGTTAGTGTGGGAAAGGCTTTCCTGGCCAAAGTTTGTGTCCGTGTGGCCCCAGCGGTCTTTCTGCAGTTCTGTGGGTCTTCCCCAGGCCCGGTCACGATCGGGATACATCTGATTGAAATCCAAATAACACGTACTTTTTGCCTCACCTTACACATTCCTGAGCCCAAATATCATCATCAATGATATGTCAGCAGATTTGAATTTAGAGGAAGAATCAACATCGCATTCCCAAATGCCAGAGATTAACAAAGACATTGTTTTCTCCAACAAATATTTGGACCAAATGGCTTCTTTCTAGCCAATATGTTGATGCTCCAAGTTTCTGCTAGAAATCCGTTATCTCTAAACAGCAATTTCTGTCTCTTTACAGAAAATAATCAGATACAGAAAGAGTTTAATTACTCCTATAAGAAAACAAAACTCTGGTAATCAGTCCAAGAATTCAAGGAGTGGTATGATAAAATGCTTTTTAAAAATGATTGGCTCAAGTTAATGGTTCAGTTTTGAAAATTGAGAGGAAGAGAATTTCATAAAATAGAAACCGCACATAAAAATGTTTAAAAAATCAAGATTCTAGGATACAGGGAGGCCGAAAAACCCCATAGATGATGTTGGCTGTGCTCTCAACCATTCACTCTGTATATTTTCCTGGGTCTGAGCAACGTGGTGATCCTTTGACCCAGCTGCAAACCCCATCCTCAGAGCCTACTTGCTTAGAAACTAGGCATCAGGCTCAGAGCACAGAGCTGGCAGGTTTCTGGAGAATATACCTTTCCTCTAAAGTACATAACAATGCTTAATCCAGATCAGGCTGTTGGGAGGATTAAATAGAATTCAAACATGTAAAACAAGAACCAGGGAGCCTGGCATAAAGTAATTCTTCAATAAATTATGGTTATTTGATCATTATTGTTATGGAAAATCACTATGTTTTATTTCAGATAATGTCCTTATTGCTACTTTTTCCTGATCCTCACTGTATAGTTTTGGTGTCATTTGCCTCACATTCTCTATTTATATGGAACTAAGATAGATTATTCTGTTCTTGTTTTTCAAAGAGAGGAAATAAAGCCGAATATTTTGACTCAAGTCTTCTTCATGGGCCAAAGCAGGGGATATACTAGTACTTAATAATGTAAGCTAGTGTAATGTTTCTCAATAGGGACATGGAAATTTTTGGAAACCTGTAGACACATTTTTGGTTGTCCCAATAACGGAGGAACTATTGCTATTTAGCATGAGACCAGGGATGCTGGAAGTCCAGCACTACAAAAAGTTGTCCCACATTCCTCCAAACATTCAAATACTTCTCCAGACATTGAAGCGGATGAGAAAAACATATGTTATACCTGCTCACAAGCATCTGAGCCTAGACGCTATGGCTGGTTGAGATATAAACACAAAATATATATGAACATACTGCTTTGAAAACTCAGAGACTCAGAGCAGAGGTTATTTACCAACTGGAAGGGTAATATTTCATTATTTGAAGAACTAATAGGTCTATCCTGAGACAGCCATCCATCAGCCCTGCAAATGTGCCTGTGTACTTTTTTTTAAATTGAGGGAACAATGAGTCATCAAGATTAAATGAACATTTTACAAGAAACAACAATAATAAAGTTGGCAAAATAGAGTTACCATCTTTGCAAGTGTTAAAAGTTTGAAACGATAAATATTGCCACTTCAAGTTTTTTTTAAATCTTCTAATCAGAAAGATCATCATATAGCACAAATGACCACAGATGGCTTAAGGCACCCAGTGCTGCAGACAGGTGATCGTACCAGGTGTGTGACAAAGGGAAAAAAATCTAAACAAAATTCAAGAATGATACTAGTTCAGGGGTTCCCGGGTGGCTCAGTTGGTTAAGCATCTGACTCTTGATTTCGGCTCAGGTCATGATTTCAGGGTCACGAGGTGGAGCCCCTGCTGGGCTCAGCACTGGGTATGGAGCCTGCTTAAGATTCTCCCTTTCCCTCTCCCTCTGCGTCCCCCCACCCCGCCCCACTCATGTGTGTGTGTGCGCGTGTGCATGCTTTCTCTCTCTCTCTCTCCCTCTTTCAAAAAAAAATGACATTGGTTTAAGAATAAGCAATAAAATGGTGAAAGATGGCAAAATTCAGTGGTGTAACAAGCAATAGTCAAATGAACATGTATCCTGTGTGACAATGAGGTCTTATACTTAGGTAACAGTATTAAGGACAACAACCAATTGAGAAAAAGTAATTAACTTTTTAAAAATTACTGACAATGGGTATGAAAGAGGTGTCAATGTTTGAAGTCCTTACAACTATTTAATAAGGAAAGTATTACCTTTCCCAATACAGAAACTTAGGTGAAAGGTAAAGTTGCAGCTATAACTGGTTAGTAATACAGTATTAAAAGACAAACTGAAGCATATTAAAAATTTTAAGAGTTTGAGAAAAAAATCCATTTGAATCAGGCAGCATCCAATCTGGCTGAAGAAAAGAGCTCCGAGGAGCTGTACAAAATAAACAATGTTTATAGGCGGAAGGGAGTAGAAACAAGGAAGTTATATGAGGCAAAAAACAAAAAAAAACAAAAACCCACCACAGTTGGTTACTGCAGTTACTTTCCTTTTGGGTAATCTGTCTACTGGGCAGATTACCTAACTAGTGCTGATCAGGCGATTCCTGATTGACTGGTTTAAGATTCTGTTTCTGCGAGGGCTGGAACTGTAGTCAAGTCTCAGTTGACGTGGGGCTTAGCATAAGCAACTTCATTTTGGGCCTGTGTCTTGTTTTTTTAGCAAAATAGGTTTACAGTAGCTTTAAAAGAAGGAGCAACAATTACTTTAGCATTTCATTATATTATTCCTTGACAATTAATTGCTAATAACTGTAGTAAGAGACTTGTGAGATCCATAGATGCTACTGGGTCTATTTATAAAATTAACAGTGACCCCTTAGATGACAGATTATTTTGTCATATGTTCAATGATATGAAGAAGAGTTTATGTATCTTATCCTACAAAAAGAAGTAAGTTGACCCTCCAAAGGAAATTATTTGGGGTGTTTTTTTTTGGCTTAATATTTGATACCATTGTTGAATATTATCTTTGATTTTTATTTTATCAAATGAAAAATTTAGCAATAAAAATAAAAATATAGAGTTACATGAACCCCTCTAAAATATACTGAAAAGCTTAAGTAAAGTCCTTCTTAAACTGGAAAAAAATGAGATCATTAAAGTAAAAGAAAACTTAATGAGCATTAATAAACAATTTAAATAATTTTAAAGTAAGCCTGCCCACAGAATTTCCAGAGCTTCTGATTTTGCAGCAACTAGAAAATGATTGGTTTAAACCATTGATTTGAGAATAGATTTCCAGCTGGAAGCTGTTAAAAAGATTTGATAACAAAATTTCAAGATTTTATGACCTTTCTGATACCATTTTCTGGGATTTACCATTTAAAAAAAGAAATGGAACATGTTCTCTTGTATTTCCAGGAAGAATTCACCAAGCTAAAAATTGACTTCGAGAGTAAATCATGATTTAACTGGAGTAACTACAAAAGAATTAAATCCATTAAAACTTTTATACTTATTTCTCTGGAAACATCTAAATTACTTATTTATAGCATTTCTAAATATATATCTGGTCAAAAAAGGATTCTCTGATCAAGTGAAGCTGTTGCAAAATATCAAAACAATCGTGTCTTGTAACAGAAGGGAAAGGATACTCCATTTTTTATAGATTTACAACAAAATATTAAATTAACAGACATACAGAAAATGCTGGGATATCACTGACTTTTATTGCTGTTTTTAAAATGTTTTCTGCTATTGTCATACTCTCTACAATGTCTGAAGCAATAGTGATAAGCAACCTAAGTTGTGAAAGTTATATTTTGAAATTATTTGTCCTTGTGTTGTCTGTTGTTTTTCAGTCTTGCTCTGATATCCGGGCCAGAAGTTCAGGTCCCACTACTTCTCTAAAGCTTCTTGAGTCTCCATGTCCTTTCCAGTGCATCCTCTCACCCCCATGACTCGTCCAAGGTCATTGTCTTCAGGGCCTTTCATCCCCCCATTTGTTAAATATTACAATATGTTTCTCTCACAGATAAATACATTTTAAAAATAGAACCAATACTCCATTATCACATGTAAAACTAGAGCTATGGCATTTGGCCAAATTGGGTAGTTTCGCTCCTTAAATATTTTGTAGTACTCTGGGGTTATTTTTTACCCTTGTCCTGTGGTTACCGGGAGAGGTCTATTCCAATCCCCAACCAGACCCGTGCACTTGTCATTTATCTCGTCAATGTGGCTTCATGTACTTGAAGGTGCGGCTATTAGATGCATACAAATTAAACACTGTACTGACGTACTGGTACTTTTGTCATTACGAAGTGTTCCTCTCTATTTCAAAAGACACCTTTACCCAAGGCCACTTGGTCTGATCTAAGCATAGATCAGCCTTATTTTTCTCTTGCCTCAAGTTTGCATGGTGTATCTTTTTCATCTGTTTGCTTTCATTCTTCCTTTTTCTTTGGATTTCTTGAATATAGTATAATGTTTTATTTTTCAATCTAGTCTGACAGTCCTTAACTTTTATTTGGATTCTGTTGATATTTAATAGAACATGTGTATTTAAATTTGATTCTTTTTTTTTCCTTGTCTTATATGTTACCATTTTCCTTTTTGCCTTCCTTTGTATTCATCAAATATTTTTGTCATTTCATTTTCCCCCTTATTTTATTATATATTATCTTACTCTGCTTTTACCAGTTCTCAGAGATGATAACATGTCTCACTGATATTACTTTCATCAGTCCGCTGACAGTCCAAGAACCTTACAACACTGTGACTCCATTATTCACCTTCCTGCTTTCACGCTGTAATTCTCATGTATTTTCATTCTTCCTATTTCAAGCCCTTAAAACATTATTCTTTCATGCCGTAACTAACTATTTAGATTTAGCCATTACTGGCCAATCCTGTTTGCATTTCCATGCATTCACCTGGGATGATTTTTCTTCTTTCTGAAAATTCACTTTAGATTTTTCTTTTAGTGTGAGTCTAGTGGTAGTGGCAAATTCTCTTTGTTTTATTGCAAATACATTTGTTTTGCTTTATTTTCAGTCTTTAGAACAGAGTTCAGTTTTTTCCTCTTTTTTACTGAAGTATAATTAACATACAGCGTATATTAATTTCAGGTGTACAATGTAATGATTCAGCATTTCTATACATTGTTCAGCGCTCATCAAGGTAAATTCACTTCCGATCCTCTTTATCTATTTCACCCATCCCCCCACCCACCTCCCCTCTGGCAAACACCAGTTTGTTCTCTGTATTGTAGAGCCTGGTTTTTTTGTTGGTCTCTTTTTGTTTGTTTTGCTTCTTAAACTGGACATATGAGTGAAATCATATGGTATTTGTTTTTCCTTGACTGACTTATTTCACTTAGCATTGTACTCTCTAAGTCCATCCATGTCGTTCCAAATGGCAAGATCTCATTGCTATTTATGCATTTTCTTTTTTTTTTTTTTGAAGATTTTATTTATTCATTTGAGCGAGAAAGAGGGAGACCACGAGCAGGGAGTGATGCAAAGGGAGAGGGAAAGAGACAAGTAGACTCCCCAATGAGCAGGGAGCCTACCTGACACAGGCCCCATCCCAGGACCCTGAGACCATTACCTGAGACGAAGTCAGGCGCTTAACAACTGAGCCTCCCAGGTGCCCCTTTTATGCATTTTCTTTATGCATTCATCTATGGATGGACACTTGGGTTACTTCCATACCTTGGCTATTATAACTAATGCTACAATAAACATAGGGCTGCACATATCTTTTCGAATAAGTGTTTTCATTTTCTTTGGGTAAATACTTAGTAGTGGAATACTAAATCATATGATAATTCTATTTTTAATTTTTTAAAGAAACTCCCTACTGTTTTCCACAGTGGCTGCATGAGTTTGCATTCCCACCAAAAATGCATGAAGGCTCCTTTTTCTCCACATTCTCACCAACACTTATTTCTTGTGTTGTTGATTTTAATCATTCTGACAGGTGTCAGGTGGCATCTCATTGTGGTTTTGATTTGCATTTCCCTGATGATGAGTGGTGTTGAGCATCTTTTCATGTGTCTGTTGGCCATCTGTATGTCATCCTTGGAAAAATGCCTATTCAGATCCTCTGCCCATTTTAATTGGATTGTTTTCTGGATGTTGAGTTGTATAAATTATTTATATTATTTTGGACATTAACCCCTTATCGGATGTATCACTTGCAAGTATCTTCTCCCATTCAAGAGATTGTCTTTTGGGGTTTTTTTTTGTTTTTTTTTATAATAATTTTTTATTATGTTATGTTAGTCACCATACAGTACATCCTTAGTTTTTGATGTAAAGTTCCATAATTCATTACTTGCGTATAACACCCAGTGCACCATGCAATACGTGCCCTCCTTACTACCCATCACCAGCCCATCTCAATCCCCTACCCCACTCCCCTCTGAAGCCCTCAGTTTGTTTCTCAGAGTCCATAGTCTCTCATGGTTCATTCCCCCTTCTGTTTACCCCCCCTTTCTTATTCCCCTTCTTCTCCTACCAATCTTCCTAGTTCTTATGTTCCATAAATGAGTGAAGCCATATGATAATTATCTTTCTCTGCTTGACTTATTTCACTTAGCATAGGAGATTGTCTTTTTGTTTTGATGATGGTTTCCTTCACTGTGCAAAAGCTTCTTATTTTGGTGCAATCCTAATAGATTTTTTTTTGCTTTTGTTTCCTTTGCCTGATGAGAGGTATCTAGAAAAATGTTTCTATGACCGATGTCAAAGAAATTACTGCCTATGTTTTCTTCTAGGAATTTTATGGTTGCAGGTCTCAGATTTAGGTCTTTAATCAATTTTGAGCTTATTTTTATGTATGATGTAAGAATGTGGCCCAGTTTCATTCTTTTGCACGTGGCTAACCAGTTTTTCAAGCATTATTTGTTGAAAAGGCTGTCTTTTCCTATTGAATATTCTTGTCTCTTTTGTTGTAGATTAATTAACCATATATGCATGGGTTTATAAACAAATTCTCTTTGTTTTATTTGCAAATATCTTTGTTTTTGCATTCATTTTTGAAAGACCTATCCACTGGATATATAGTTCTAGTTTGGAATTTCTTTCTTTTAGGACTTTAAAGCTGTTATCATTTTTCTGTCTTCTACCATTTCTATGAGAATCCACCTCCTGGGAAGGTAATATATTTTTTCTGTTGGCTTCTTTTAATATTTTCTCTTCATCTGTGGTTTTAAACAGTTTTACTAGAATGTGCTGAGGTATGATGTCTTTATATTTTATCTTACTGGAGGTTCATAGAGCTTTTTCAGTATATAGCTTGATGTCTTTTATCTGTTCCAGAGAATTCTCAGCATATTTCAAATATTTTCAAATATTTGTTTTTGTCCCATTCTATTCTCTATTTTGGAGATTACTGCTACGTATATGTTAGACCTTTTCACTGGGTCATGTACATTCCTTTTTTTTTTTTTTTTTTTTTTTTTTTTTTTGGCTTCATCTGTATACTTCATCTGTATACTTTCTTCTAATATATCTTTCTGTTCAGGAATCCTGTGAAATATCTAACCTGTTAAACTTAGCCATAGAGTTATTTTTCCATACTTGAATTTTTATGTTCTATAAATTTTAGTGTTTGATGAAATTCATTTTATCTGTTTTATTGAAACAATACTTACAGTCATTTTAAAGTCTGTGTTGGAAAACTCCAATATCTGAATGGCCTATTGATTTCTAATACATCTTTTCATTTTGCTTTTTGTTATCTGTTTGTATTTTCCTGCATAATAAAATGAACGAACGCAATGGCAGAATCTAGAGATAATTTGAGTCTCTGGTTGATGTTTTATTCCTCCAGAGAGGATTTATTTTACTTTTGGCAGAGGGAAGGGGAGATGGGTAGTTACAGAACACCTTAATCTAATCTGGGCTTTAACTGTTTCAAAACTGGGTTTCAGTCTTTATAAAGGCTGGTATTTTTTTTTAATTTGCCCTTACTCCCAGGGTGTAGCCCTTCTGACCCTACTGGAATTATGGGTGTTTCGGTGTTTCTACTCTTTGGTGGACCCTGAAATCCTTTCTTTTTTTCTCTCCACCCTTGTGAGACAGCTCAAAGCTCTACCCAGTTTTTTTTAGCAGCAACTGCTTGACTTCGAAACCTCTTGGTTTGGTGTCACCTACCATTGGTGTCACTAATGTTTTGAGGGGATAGAGGTACACACCTCAGTGGATTTCCCTTCTCTCTGGGACTTTTGTGCCTCAATTTCTGATTGCCTCTGTAGTAATCTAATATCTTAAAACCAGTGTTTGTTTCTTTTGTCTCACATGTCTAGATACCCTCAAGGGGAGGGTTCATCTCCAATGAACCCCTTTATTATTGTCAGAAACCAAGGATCAGTCCTGTTGTTTTAGCTTCTCCAGTTTAGCTCAGAAAGCTTCAGGATAGAGTTGTAACTTTTTCTACTCAAACAATAACATACACCAGGACTCACAGATCCCTTCTTCACAGAGGACTTCCTCAGCTCTGCCTGCTTCTCTCAGGGTATCAAGTGTCTTTTTGACTCTCATCCTTTACACTGAGGTTCAGGATATCAAGCTTTAATGGTGATCTAATAAAGGTATTTCCATTCAAGGTCTAATTCAAGATCCCATCTTGCCATACGGTATTAAGATGTAATAATCTGCTTCAGGAAGCCCGAAGGATATCAAAGATTCTATTGTATCAGGTTAGCAGGGCTATCACAACGTTGATGATAATTATGTTTTTTGTAATATGAAATTGTATTCTTATCTACTTTTACATTAATTTCTTAAAGGGCAAATGAGACACAAAGAGATTAAATTGCCTGGTCACAAGTCCAGTGTGTGAGAGCTAGGACTGAAACCTATTTAATATACATGCTGTGTTTTTCACAATACGTAACTATACTCTATTTCTTTGCACTTCAGCGTATATATTGGATGGCCTCTGAAAGACATTCCATTTCAGTAAATCTACATAAGAGATCTGGGAAATGTTTATTGTCTAATGGTAGTTGCTTCCGGAGGCACATCTGCGAGAGAACCGTCGTTCCCTTTGTAATTCCTACCGTGGCTCCCACTTAGGCTTCTGCTGCTCAGCGGTTACTGTCTCTCGCTCGCTCGGGGAGCAGACAAGTGGAAGGCTTCGGGTCCCATCCACACAGCTTCCGTCTCCAAGGGCCATTTCCAAACAATGTCTGCTTCTCTCGGGAGTGCCCCACACTTCCTTAGGTGCGTCAACGGCCTTTGGCCAGAATCTCAAATGGAATTACAGTCCCCAGCGAGGCAAGAAGAACAGCCTTGGCACTCCCTACTCCTTTTGAGTGCAGTTCAGTGGCCAATGCAGCTGCCTTTACCAAGGATCCCCTGAACTTAGCCTGGCCTTTTCCTGAGAGAGTAAGAATCTCTCTCTAAATAAGTGGGCATCCATGAAAACTGAATACCCCCAGTTGGGCTTCCATTTCATTTATCTCAACAGTCCCATCCATGTGAAGGGCAGTCAAGCTGCAAGTTCACAGAGGCTCAGTGGCACAGAAGTGCCACATTCAAAGGAAAAGCCCAAGAACCATTTCACCACAAGCAGGAGTTTCTGTCCAACTGGGGTGTCCACATGTGTGTGCCAGTCTGAAAAGGCCCTCTGAAGTTCATCCTGACACTGTCCTTTTTTTTTTAAAAAAAAAAGACTTGGCAGTTGGCCCTTTATAAGTGGCATCATTAGTATTTTTTTTAAGATTTTATTTATCAGAGAGAGAGAGAGTGAGAGAGAGCACAAGCAGGGGGAGTGGCAGACTCCCCACTGAGCAAGGAACCTGATTCAAGACTCCATCCCAGGACCCTGAGATCATGACCTGAACCAAAGGCAGACGCTTAACTGACTGAACCTCCCAGGCGCCCCTTCCTGACTCTGTTCTTTGAAAGGAAAGTAGGGCATGCCCAGCACTGTGAATGCCACTTGACACTTTCATTTTTCAGTGTTTTCTCTCTTTGGTTTCTTCACTCTGTCACTACCTACAAGTGATAATTGGTTAGTCAGTAACTGAAATTGCTAAAAGCAAGTGATCAAATATAGAGTTGAACTTGCAGCATTAACCCTTCAAAACCAAGGAAGTATTTATTCCCGCCTCCTGTGCCCAACCCAGGCATTGCCATCAGTTTCAGAAAAGAAAAAAATGGATCCTGTATGTTCTGGGTCAGCAGACTTTGAAAGCCAATATAGTCCCTTAGGATGTATAAAAAGGGAAAGGTTTTAATAAGTCATTGGTATTTGTATGCTTTTTTGAAAAAGTGTAATTTTCACTTTTATCAAGCTGTCCGATTACAAAGAGAGAAGTGGTAACAAGCCAGAAAGTTATATTATGTGCAAAATCCCTTGAAATTAAAAAGAATTTTTTGCTTATTTATGGATATCCCAAGAGAACTTCAGTATTTTCTAGAGGGAGGAATACACCTCTAAAAAAAGAATATGGATTCATACCAAGAGTGGGTGAAGGCAGATATATGTGGAGAAAAAAGTGTCAAATATACATCTTTATATTTAAACATGCTATCATTTAGCATGAGATTTCTGTCAGTTTGTTCCAGATGTTTCCTTAATACTTAGTAATAGTCCATTTAGCTGTGAATTTAAAAAATTTGCTCTTTCCCACCATATGATTTCACTCATGTGTGAAATTTAAGACACAAAACAAATGAACAAAGGAAAAAAGAGACAAAAAAACAGACCCCTAAATATAGGAAACAAACTGGGGGTTACTGGAAAGGGGGGGAGTGGGTAAATCAGGTGAAGGGGATTAAGAGCACACTTACGAGTACTGAACAATGTATAGAACTGTTGAATCACTACATTGTACACTTGAAACGACTACAACACTACGTTAACCATACTGGAATTAAAAAAAAAATTTAATGAACATTAAAAAAAAAAGATTTGCTCTTTCTTATTATTTCTGTAGATCAAGTTGAACATTTCTCCTGAGAAACAGCTTGTGTTTTCAGGACCAGCTCTCATGCCATAAGAAATAAAAACCAAAATGTTCCAAAACAAAATTTCTTCCACCTAGTTTATTTTCTAGATTAATTTACTTCTTCTCTGGGTAAGAATTGAGAATTCCAGTCTCATGGAGACATCCCCCAGCATAAAAGCTGAAAATATTCTGTTGAATTCCCTGAAGATACGAGTAATTATTGGAACATAAAGTTTGGTTTTGAAAGCTTTTAGAATTTCTGTCAGTGAACATTTATTGGGACATTTTCAGTGTACATTTATTACAACGTACAATGAGGTTTATGGAACAGCTTGTAAATTGATTCTTGCCCCACTAGAATTTCTTTGCAAAGAAACAGTGACAAAAAACTAATATTTTGTCTTCCTACATATGAAAGAATTAACTTAAAAGTTATAAACTCTCAAACACCACCACTTTTGTTTCCAAGGACCTGTACACTTTCAAGCATCTAGAAAGCACTCATAAAACTTTTTGACAGCCATGATATTTCCTGAACTGCTAAAAATTTATGGAAGAAATGAACTGTTTATTTTCATCTATTTCCTTATTAGCTTTGCAATTCACAAAGGAAACAAAGGTAATGACATAAACAGCAATAAAAAGTTTGTGATCTGTTGATTTGGGATATGTGCTTTAGGATTAAGATTGTTTTCATTCTTCATATAAAATGGTGACTGTTATAACACTAGAAATCAAACCCAAGCTGTTTTTCTTTCATTAAAGATGAAGTCTTTTCTCCCTAAGACATGGAGAGCCCCCAAAATACTATTATCAGGTTTATAAGATATCATGTATCCCATTTACGTAAAATTGTAAATGAGTCTGTCTACATGTACGTAGGCTCAGAGTCATATCATCTCTGGGGTTGTGCTTATCAAAGGATAAACAATGGTTTTCTATGGAAAAAAGCGGGGGATGAACTGTACTGAAAACTTCATGTTTTTCTTGCTTATTTGAGTCACCTTCCAAAGAAGTGAATTATTTTTTATCAATACAGTATAAAAATGTATTGGATCTCTCAAAATGAAAATTTTGCTACTCGGGCCCCTCCTGCGGTTTCCAACTCGAAGCAAGGCCTCCCGAGCTCCTGCGACAACAGCTGGGGGTCAGCTTCTGGCTCACGGTGGCTCTCTGCTCCCCAACAGCAGCTCTCTGCTCCCCAACAGCAGCTCTCTGGGGCACGGAATTGCAAGACCTCTTCTGCAGCCTTTTAGGGAGCGACGCCTATTTACAAGAACCTGTCTGTTACCTCCAGATGCTCTGTCCTTCTCTCACCCAGCCGACAGCACTCACCAGGCAGTGCTGTTCACTTCTGAGTTCAGTCTGTCTGGGGTAGAGCCTGGCATTTTGCACTTTCAGCAAGATTCTCCAGTGATGCTGAAACACGCCCAAGTTCAGAGCATCCAGACTCAGCATATCGCAGTGAATGTTCTGTGCAACACAACACAGCCTTCCATGCCTGACACCTCAGCTGGTCTTGTCAAACGCCAAGCAACCAATGAGTGACTTGGGCATGCTGAGGTCACTCCTTCGTGAAGTCGTGAGCCAGAACCATGTCAGCATAGTCGGCCTGAGACACCAAGTCTGACCAGCAAGCAATGGCTCCTCCGCGGGCAGGTCTAAGACCAAAGGTCCTTTATCAAAGTTACTTCAGGAGGGCCTTATAGCATTAGAACATTCTGGCCAAGATTCCAGGTTGTGCAGTTGACAGATTGCTTTTGAATTGTGGCTCCATCACTAGTCCATTCAGCTTTCTGCAAACCTCAGGTATTTTATCTATTAAACAGAAATAATACCAACTTCATAAGCTTTTTTGAATTTACATTTATAACAGCATTAATGGATTTAATTCAAAAATGAAACAATTCACACATGTAAAGAATACAATTCCGTGCTTTTGAGTATATTCACAGAGATGTGCAACCATCGCCACTAACTTCAGAACATTTTCGTCGCCCCAGAAAGGAACTCCACACCCATTACCCACTCTGCTCACAGAAACAGAATCATACATTATGTGGCCTTTTGTGTCTACTTTCTTTCATTTAGCATGTTTTTAAGGTTTGTCCATGTTGTGGCATGTACCAATATTTATTCCTTTCACTGCCAAATAATAGTCCACTGTATAAATACGCCACATTTTGCTCATCCGTTCATCAGGGAATGGATGTTCGTGTTGTTCCCAGCTTCAGGCTATTATGAATAGCGCTGCCATATAAACATTTGTGAGCAAATGCTTGGGTGGACGTGTGTTTTCATTTCTCTGGGGTGTATACCTATGAGGGCAATTGCTGGGTCATACAGTAACTCTGTGTTTAACATTTTGAGGAACCGCCAAACTGTTTTCCAAAGTGTCTGCACCCTTTTACATTCCCACAGCAGTTTCGGATTTCTCCACATCCTTGTTTGCATGTTTTGTCTAAGTCATTCTTGTGAATATAAAGTGGTATCGCATTGTGGTTTTGACTTGTGTTTCCCTAATGACTAATAATAATGTAGAGTACCTTTCATGTGCTGTTGGCTACTTCTCTATCTTCTCGGGAGGAATGTTTCTTCAGATCCTTTGCCCATGTTTTAACTGAGTACTTTGTCTTTTTTTTTTTTAAGTGAGTTGTAAGGATTCTTTATATATTCTGGATACAAGTCTCCTGTCAGGTATATGATGTGCAAGTATTTTCTCCCTGTGGGCTGTCTTTTCACTTTCTTGATTGTGCTCTTTGAAACAAAATACTTCTAATTTCTTCCAGTTTTGTTGAGAAATAATTGGCCTACAGCACTTCTCGGTTGAAGGTACACAGCATGATTGGTGGATTTTCATATATTGTGAAAGGATTACCACAGTAGGTTCCACCAATATCCATCTTGTCACTCGGATACAATAAAAAGAAAGGAAAGAAGAAAAGAAAAAAGGAAAAAGGAACTTTCCTTGTGATGAGAACCCTTGCAGTTTATTCTCTTAACAACTTCTCTATGTATAGCAGTGTTAGCCAGAGTCATTACGTTGTACGTTACGTCCCTAGTACTTACTCATCTTATAACTGGAAGTTTGTATCTTTGGACCACCTTCCTCCATTTCCCTCCCCCATACTCTGCCTCTGGTAACCACAGTTCTGATCTCTTTTTCTGTGATTTTGGATGTTTTTGTTGTTATTTTTTAGATTTCACATAGAAGAAAACACTTCTAATTTTGATGAATCCCAATTTATCTTTTTTTTTCCTTTGGTTCCTTGTGTTTGGGGTACTGTTGTCCAATCCAAGGTCATGAAGATTTACTCCTATATACTGTGGAATTTCAATGTAGCTTAACTGAGATAATGTATACAAATTCTGAACATGTAAATCTCAACACAAAATAATCATCATAATTAATATTATCATTCAGAAAATTCTGGGTTCTGCCTTCCCCCCTTGTTTCTCTGGTTTCTACCCAGTGCCTCTCTCCTGGATTTTCTTCTCAGTGATACTGGTTATCTGGCTTTGGTTTCAGACTCTTCCTGATACACTGCTTCCAGAAACCTCATATAACCTTTAATTTGAATCAAATAGACGGACTCTTGCTTAATCCAGGTTATGGACTGTCCAGGAGGGGGCATCAGACAACCAGAAGAGAATCCCCTGGAAAAATCCATTTTAGTCACATCTAATACCTACCATTGAGGGAGCAGCTGGGCGGCACCCTCCTTATATTTCCTCTATTCATTGGAATAACTGTGGGCGTGAAGTATATAAAGGACATAGCTTATCTTCAGGGCAGTTTAGTAACCTTCCCAACGTTACTCAATTTAGTAAATGATGAGCTGAGATTTGACCAACTATGAAACCTGTGGTCTTTCTTTCAGGCCACCGAGTCTCAATCTTCCAGGGTAACAAGAAATGTTGAAGCCGAATTAGAACTTTCTCCTTTCATTATTAGCTTTAAACAGCATTAAAATATTCAAGAAGAGAATATGTCCGGGACTCGGAAGACATTGAAAAAAACCTGAAAATCAAGCTCACTGGTTCCAAAGACTTACAATATAAATCAGAATGCAAAACACAAGCAAGCAACGTCCGTACCCTGAGGGGGAGGTACGAAGAACGCCCAGTGAAGTCAACATTTTCCCTTCTGACTTGGTGTGCGATGTTTGTGGAAGTTAAACACTGGCTTAACTTTTAAGAAGCTTGAGCTCTATCAACTTCTCTAAGTCATTGTGTTTACAGTTCAAATATCCACCCAGGGGAAAGTTAGCAGTACTTTCTCAAAATGTTGTCTGGTTTACAGTAACTAAAGCACCCCGTTTACATACACAGAGTACAAGGTTCACTTTTCATTGTACATTCCGTGTGTCTTGACAAATGTATAAGGACATGTGTCCACTGTAACAGTATCGTGCAGAATTGTTTGACTGCCATAAAAATGACCTGTAAACCATGTACTTTAGTGGACACTGATTGGTTCACTGGTTTTTAACAAATGTACCGCACTAATGTAAGGAGGTAACAATAACAGAAACGGGGCGGGGAACACTGTGGAAACTTCCTGTACTCTGTGGTCAGTTTTTCTGTAAATCTAAAAATGTTCTAAAAAATAACTACAAAAAAAAGAAGGAAGGAAGGAAGGAAGGAAGGAAGGAAGGAAGGAAGGAAAGTTTAGTGGAGTTAAGATTCAGTGTGGCAAACCACAAAGACCTGAGTTCAAATCCTGTCAGTAACACTTTTATTTTATTTTATTTATTTATTTATTTTTTATTTATTCGACAGAGATAGAGACAGCCAGAGAGAGGGAACACAAGCAGAGGGAGTGGGAGAGGAAGAAGCAGGCTCATAGCAGAGGAGCCTGATGTGGGGCTCGATCCCGTAACGCCGGGATCACGCCCTGAGCCGAAGGCAGACGCTTAACCGCTGTGCCACCCAGGCGCCCCTCAGTAACACTTTCTAACTGGTGGGCTGTGAACTTGCTTTCTCTGAGTTTCAATCTCTTTACATTTAAAGTGGAGAAAATAAAATCTACTTCAAAAAGTGCTCTTTTTTTTTTTTTTTTTTTTTAAGTTGCCTGGAACCGCCTGCAGCCGACTGCCCTGGCCCGTGTGTTCGAGTGCCGATCCCAGAGCTTCTCTGCGCATTTACAGACACGCAGGCCTGGTGCGTGTCGTGCTGCATTTCTAAGCAGCTCTTCACTGGAAAGTGAGAAACAGCCAGTAATAGACTTATTCCCTCACCGTGGGATCCCACGTTTCCTTTAGAAAACAGCACCTTTCCCTTAAGGGAAAGGTGCTCTCTCTCTCTCTTCCTTACTATGAGTCCTAAACATTATAAAACCAGAGGGTTGGAAAGCCAGTACAATGTATGCTGTTCGGCATACAGTAACAATAACGATGGCGGCCACCGCCCGGGCAGTTACGACGGGCCAGGTACCGCTCCGGATCTATACCTGTGCAGTTACATGGTGAATCCTCACGAAATCTCGTGTCGCTGATGCTGTGAACTTCAAACCCATTACACAGATGAGGAAACAGAGACCCAAAGTCAAAGTCATGTCACTTGAAAATGATAACAGCCAAAACAAACCCACAGGCAGCCCGCCTCCATAGGCTACACTCTTGAACGCTGCAATTCTTTTTTCATGAAAAATCATTTAAAGCCAAAGCCATTGAAACCCCATACATATGTACATCACTAGGGGACTGACTGGGGAAAGAAATTCTCCAAACAATGAAACGCAGAGGTGAAAAGTGAAGAAGCTATCACTGAGCTGAAAGACAAGATCCACGATGTGGGTAATGTGCAGCCTTTATGTTTAAAATCAATCTCTATTTTCAAATTGAGTTTGGGGAGAGCTTTGTGTTCTGGGAATTTAGACTTTGGTTGTCAGAAATTTTTTCCCAGTCTGTCATTTGATTTTTGATATGCTTATGGTATAACTTGTTTTTATCTTCTGTACTTGAATTACTTTTCCATTTTACAGTTCTTGCATTTTGAATCATCATTAGAAAGACCTTAAAGCCCACTTCAAAGAGGCAAAGAACTTCTCCCAATGTTTTCTTCTGGCGCCTTCAGAGTTTCTTTTGCATATGGGATTTTTTCATAAATTTTTAGCTTATCGTGAAGTACAGGTGGAGGCATGAAGGAGCTCAGTATTTTCACAACACCCATTATTAAACTGCCTTCTTTGCTCTTCTGATACCAGGTGCCTTCTTCATCACAAATTGAATTCTCTTACGTATTTTGGACTTTTTCGGGATTTATTTTGTCCCTTTGGGACCATGTTTTTGATTTACAGGCAGCTAGAGTCTTTGCCTTTGTACTCAAATATTATGTCAGTCCCGCAGATAAATTTATGGCCTTTTAATGTACCGTGTTATTGCCAACAACCCTCATTGTCCTGGGGAAGTTACAGAAGCAGTTTCAGAAGCAGCCACATCTAGGGAAACACGGTCCCTGTTGATAAAGATATTGTGACCATCCGCAAATGAGATTTTTTACTTCCTAGCATTCCGTCTGCTCCACTGTACAGGTACTCCTTGGAAACTAGCAGGCCTGAGGACTGGGATTAAGTTCACGCTCTCTGCAGCCCCAAAGAGAAAGTGTACTCCCTCTGTCCATTCACATCGCCTTGGCATTGCGTAAAAGTGCAGGACCAAAATCAAATGTTCCGATTTTCTAGACTCCTGACTTGGTGTGCGCGTCTGCTGTTGGCTTCCAGGATCTGCACACATTCCCCAGGAACCACAGCACCAAGGGCAGCTTGACTCGGGCATCTGGTGAGAATGCCGCAGGGGTTATTCCAGCCGAAGTCACTTTTCATATCACAAAGCTCCTGCATAGGCCACGCCGTGACCCCGGGTCCCTTTAATCCTCTAGAAAGCCCCGTTTGGAGGGGATAGACTTTCTGACCGTTTTTGAACTTCGCAGACTCCGTGTCAGACCTCTGGTCTCAAGTTACAGGTGCACAGTGGGATAAAGGCAGCAGGAGAGCTGGGCCTCAGACCTGTGTAGGACTGGGCCAGTGCTCTTGGCTCAGTCTCTGCGCTGCGTTAAGCTCCAGTAACCCGCGTGAATGCGTGTGTGTGCTTTTTTGGCCTGAGCAGCTGGGAGGAAGGGGGCCAGCCACAAATTAAATTAGGAGGTGTAAAATGCTGTGGGAAGAAAAACAAACCAAGATGGCAAAAACAGGTGCCAAAAGGCATTTGTTCGCAACTCCATCAAAATTTCATTTCTTTGTGTATGATCATCTGCTAAGCTGCATTAGGGAAAATTTCATGCTTCTCTGACCTTTTGATGTCCCGAAGAGAAAAAGAAGTGACACCTGTTGCCAAAAGACTCTTCCGAGAGAGTAAGTGGGCTCTGCTCTCCAGTAATCTCAAGTGCTCCTCTCTTCCACATTGTGTATGGATTTAAAGGTTGTGTTCTTGAGAACCCAGCCTCTTCAGGGGCTAATTGGACAGTACCAGGGTCCCTTTATTGTAATTTTCCAATTTATTTTCTGAGGATTATCTCTTCTTAAGGCCGAACTTTTTTTGTTGCACTTTAGGAAGATGCAAGCTCGCATCACAATAGAACTGACTCGTTCCTCAGAGTCCAAAGCATCTCTCAGGTGCCCCCGATGGTCCATGAATTCTAGGTAGGAGACCCAAAGGGTGACATTTCTAGAGCACAGCCACATGACCCCATCGCACAGTGAGCCCAGCCTGCAGGTAAACACCGGGTTGCAATACAGCCACTAGTGACCATTCTGGGGCTCCCCTCACATTTGCTGGGGAAACTACAAATGCCGCAGTTTCCCCCTGAATTGTTCTAGGAGGCGTCTCATGTGTTCCTTATCCTGGTCTTCTCTGGCTCGTTGTGTTGTGCTGATTAATGCCTTTTTAAGGTACCACATGGCAGCAAGGTCCTCATTGTCACATCTCTGTGCCAAGATTTTAAACCCCTGAGCTCCATGCTGAGGGGCTGTCTCTTGCTGAATTTATCTCCGGGACCATAGCTCAATAGAAATCAATTAAACTCCGTAGATTGAGGTTCTCTCCCTTCACAGAACCAGCATGAGAGGCTGGCTGTAAGAACCAGCTGCAGAAGGACTGAAGGAACCGAATCATTCATTTCTTTACCGCTTCCTATTTCGTGCTGCTCCATCCACATAAGAAAATCCCCCAGAGTAATTTGTAAGCTCCGCAATAACTCAAAATAGAAATGGCTCTGCAAAGGAATGTGTAGACATCTTCTAGAAAGCCTATCTCCTAACAGGTGCAAAGTCTCAAAAGAAAAACAAATGACTAACGAATGACTAGGCTAACAGGAAATGATTCCCAAAAGAATGCCCGTGGGAAGAGCCAGGGTCCAGAGCACTGCTGGGCCTCGTCCATGAGAGCTACGCTTGCCAGGGGGTGTTCACAGGTGCCCAAGACGCGCTCTGTTCTTCACAGCCGACAGCACGCCAAAGCTTCTCTGGGGAAGTGAGGAGAATTTATCTTGGCTCCCTCTCTGAGCTACACGCTCTTGCTTACCTGGGTCCTAAATAATCGCCCTATGGCACTAAGGTTTCACAGAAGTTTAGGAAAGGCCTCTCTCTGAGACGCTGCCCTCAGCGTTGCTATTCCTTTCAGATCACTAGGGGCAATGTTATCTGAGCTAGTTTCTAACCCAGACTCCCTCTTCCTCTAGGAAACATTCTCTTCCAGAGGGTTCTGAGGGCCTCTGCATACATCCATTTTATGTGCCTGAAAGCACATGCATTCAAGAATGAGCACAGCTGAGGCTCCAGCTGGTCTATGTTCCAGAAGGATTTTGTCAACGACAGGGTCACAGAGCCGGTGGGTTATAGAACTACTACTCTAGCCATGAAAGTCTTATTACATTGTCCTTTTTAATTTTCTTTTCCTTCACTGAATAGTGCCTCAGTCCATGAAATAGTGCAAGTCAATTACAAGTAGGAGCAGTAATCAGGAAGGGACAAGGCTCACGACAGTTAATAAAGGATTGTCTTTCCCCATGATTACTCTTCAGCAGAGGGATTAATTAGTATATTCCTTAAAAACTGTTTTCTATGTGCCCACTTCAGACAAGTGTAGTTTTGGTGCGATGTGTGATCCTGTTGTAATAGGAACCTAGACCTGGTATCTAATCTCTGGTATATTATTAAGTACTTGATCGTAGGTGTCATTTAAATTTTCCTCTGACTCCTCAGAGGTAACTCCTATACTTCATATAAATTTTAGGTAAAATGGAAGTAACTATCTCCTATGAACTTACAGACACCCAGAGGATGAATGAGCTTCTATACAATATTTCTGTGCTTTAGGGCAAGAGTATGAAAAGTATCTTGATTTCCCTTTCCCAAAGTATGATTTTACTTTTCCTGCTTTGCCCTCCCTTGTAAACTGTATTGAACAGGCATCTGCCATACTTGGGTTGCTGGCCATACCTATGACCTCTATCAGAAATCTTGCCTCTGGGGGCGCCTGGGTGGCTCAGTCGTTGAGAGTCTGCCTTTGGTTCAGGGCATGATCCCGGCATTCTGGGATCAAGCCCCACATAGGGCTTCTTTGCTGGGAGCCTGCTTCTTCCTCTCCCACTCCCTCAACTTGTCTCTCTCTCACTGGCTGTCTCTGTGTAAAATGGATAAATAAAATCTT
Source organism: Ailuropoda melanoleuca (assembly GCF_002007445.2). Lineage (NCBI taxonomy): Eukaryota > Metazoa > Chordata > Mammalia > Carnivora > Ursidae > Ailuropoda > Ailuropoda melanoleuca. The sequence continues at coordinate 156,491,728 of NC_048218.1, forward strand.
TAAAAAAAAAAGAAAAGAAAAGAAATCTTGCCTCTGATGCCCACTAAGAGAATCAGATGTAGGCAACCATGCTCGATACCAGAAAGCACTGTTGTAGATGACTGGACAAAGAATGGCTCCTGACCCAATGCTGACTTCTGATGTGGTTTGTCCTAAAATCCACACCCATTAGGAGTGCCCAAAACAGGATGTTGATTGGGTGAATCAATCAAATCCTCTCTCCTGGATTGAACACAAAGCAAAAAAGAATGGGAATAAATCCCGGAAATGTAGGATACCATCAGTTGAACTAACGTATAGGCAAGTGGAGTCCAAGAAAAAGTAAGAGAACAAGAAATAAGAATATATGAAGATACTTTTCCAAAAATAATGAAATACATAAATCCACAGATCCCAGAAGCTCTGATAAGTGTTGTAAGTAAGCAAGGTGAAAATAGCATGCATGCACACAGGCATATGCACACACAAAAATCTAGACAGAGCATAGTTATACTGCTCTAAAGCAAAGAAAATAATCTTGAAGGCAGCTAGCAAAAAGAAAAAAAGATGCAACATACACAAAAAAAGAATTATATCAGACTTCTCATCTAAAACCATGCAAGACCAACAGAGTGATGTATTTAAAAAAAATCATTAATTGACTTTTTGTTGGTAGTTTTAGATTTACACAATTAAGAGGTTATACATAGAGCTCCATATGCCCACCCACTGCCCACTTCACCCTCCAACAATGCACCCAGTTTTCCATTAACATACATCTTGCATTAGTGTTAAACAACTGTTACAAATGCTTATTGCTATACAATAGTTAATGTAGTTATAATTATTACATAATGTACATTATTTATATTAACAATGTAACTATGTAAACTATGGACTACAGTTAATGCAGTCTATGGACTACATGGACTGCATTAACTGTAGTCCATAGTTTACATTAAGGTTTACTCTTTGTATTGTGAAGTTTTGTGGGTTTTGACACAAGTGTAATGACATTTGTCTGCCATTTGTTTTATTAAGAATAGTTTCCTCATTCTAAAAATTCCCTTTGTTTCACCCATTCATCCCTCCCTCCCTTCCCACCTCCCAAACCCCTGACAACTACTGATCTTCTCACAGTCATGGAGTAGCATATTTAAAGTACTGATGGGGAAAAAAGCACAGTCAACTCACAATACTATGTCCAGTGAAAATATTGTTCAAAAATTAAGGTGAAGTTAAGACTTTTGTAAACAACAAAAACTGAGAGAACTCAATGGCAAAAGATGTGTACCACCATGAATGTTAAGTCAAAGTTTTTCAGGCAGAGTATTATCACTAGATAAAAACTTAGATTGCACAAACGAAAAGCACTGTAAATGGTAAAAATGAACCTAAGTATAAAAGATATTTTTTCTTGGGGTGGCTGGGTGGCACAGTCGTTAAGCGTCTGCCTTCGGCTCAGGGCGTGATCCCGGGGTCCTGGGATCGAGCCCCACGTCGGGCTCCTCTACTAGGAGCCTGCTTCTTCCTCTCCCACTCCTCCTGCTTGTGTTCCCTCTCTCGCTGGCTGTCTCTCTCTGTCAAATAAATAAATAAAATCTTTTAAAAAAAAGATATTTTTCCTTGTTTTTAATCAATTTAAGAGATATTTGACTAAGGTAAAGTAATTAAGAGTTTAACTGTAGGGCTTATAACATATGTAAAAATAAAATATACAGCAAAACAACAATAAAGGAGGAATTGGAAATATATTGTATGATTCCTACAGAATACATAAAATAATATATTATTTTAACTTTTTTTAAGTTGTATATTTAAACTTTAAATTTAAAGTTGTATATTTTAAACTTTAAAAGAATCACTATTTAGAGAGGTAAGGCTAAAAGTCACTGGGAAATACAGAATGGATTCTTAAAAATATTCAATCCAAAAGAAGAGGAAAAAGGGAATAGAGAATAAATGGAAAAAAATAGAAAACAACTAGCAAGATGATAAATTTAAATTCAACAATATTAATAATTAAAGTAAATTTAAATGGTTTAAACATCCAGATTAAACGGCAGAGATAAAAATACAAACAAACCAACCAGCAACAAAAGAGTCAACTATGCCTTGTGAACAAGAAACTTCCTAAAACAGAAGTCAACACACTATGGGCTCATGGGTTACGTCTAGCCTGGAGTATGGTTTTTTTTTTAAGGCCTTGTTAATATCAGACAAAGCTGACATCAGAACAAAGAATATCAGGAGGGATAAAGAGAAACATTAGGCAATGATAAATGGGTGAGTTCATCACATAGACATAAATATCTTAAATATGCATGAGCAAAGCTTCAATAACATGAGGCAAAACTTAATACAACTAAAAGGAAACAGAGTCACAGCTGTACCTGGAGACTTCAACACTCCTTTCTCAGTAATTGACAGACAAAGCAGAAAAAAGAAAAATAGTAAAGATGTAAGCCTGAACGCTACAAAGAATTTAACCAAACAAAGATCTAACCAACAATGATTATCTACCCAGGAACAACAGAACATACATTCTTTTCAAGTACACATGAAAGAGCCACCAAAAGAGTTCACATCCTGGTCACAAAAAAAATCCCAACAAAGTTAAAAAGAAGGGAAAGTGTAAAAAGTGTGTTCTCTAACCCAAATGGAAAGAGACTAGAAATCAATAGCCCATATGTTGAAAAATCCCAAAATGTTTAGAAATTAAATATATGTATAAGTAACCCATGGATCAAAGAAGGAGTCAAATAGAACTATCTTTTGAACTGAATGAAAATAAATAGAAAACAATCCCAAATTTATGGGATGCAACTAAAGCACATTTAGAGGGAAATTTATAGTATTAAATGAATATATTAGGAAATCATCTGAGCTTCTACTTTAAGGATCTACAAAAGGAAGAGGAAATAAACTAAAATCAAGCAAAAGGACACACATAAAGATAAAAGCATGAAAAAATAAAATGGAAAACAGCAACAGAAAAAAATCAATGAAATCAAAAGTAGTTCTAATAAAATTAATTAAACTCTAGCCAATCTGATGGGAGAAGGAGATAGGCAGAGGAGGGAGAGGAGGGAGGGGAGGAGAGGGAGAAGAAGACAAGACATAAACTCCCGATATCAGAGATAAAATAGAAAATTCGTATGTATCATACGTATGTTAAAAGAAAAAGAATAAAAAAGACATTATGACAATGAATTTCATAACTTAAATCACTGGTTCTCAGCCTACAGGGGGCTGAGAGAGACAGAGAGACATTTTGGGTTGTCACAACTGGTGGGCTTGCTCCTGGCATCTAATGAATAGAGGCCTGGGATGCTGCTAAACATTTTATCATGCAAAGGACACACTCCCACAGCAAAGAATTATCTACCCCAATGTCACTTTGGTTAAGAAACCCCGACTTAGATGAAATGGACAAATTTCTTTAAAGATGTCACCTACCAAAGTTTTCTCAAGAAGAAACAAATATAGCGGAATAATACTGTATCTATAAAAGACACTGAATTCACAGTTCAAAATTTTATCTTATTTTTTTATTTAAATTCAATTAACATATAGTGCATTATTGGTTTCAGAGGTAGAGGTCAGTGATTCATCAGTTGCATATAACACCCAATGCTCATTACTACATCACGTGTCCTCCTTAATGCCCAACACCCAGTTACCCCATCCTCCCACCCCCCTCCCCTCTAGCAACCCTCGGTTTGTTTCCTATGATTAAGAGTCTTATGGTTTGTCACCCTCTATGATTTTGTCATTTTATTTTTCCCTTGAATGCTGACACCAACTGGTATACAGCAATACAATTCTGTGCTAATCATCGAGAGTTAACATCTCATTCTACAGGTTCAAAGGCAGTCTCCAACAAGACTGCCCTTACTCCTGATGCCAGTCACACTTGGGAGTGGCCAGGCCACTTGTACCTCTGATTAACTGGCTATGCGCCCAGGGGTTCCCACAACCTCTTATTTCAATAGTTCACTAGAACTACTCACAGAATTCAGTAAAGCATTATAATTTGATTGATTACAGTTACTATAAATGATACAAATCGGGACAGTCAAATGAAGAGACAAAGATGGTAATGTCTGGGAGGTTCCACCATGCAGAGTTTCCTTAACCCCCTTGCCATGGAATCAGGGTGGGTCAAGCTCCTAGCACAATAATGTGTTTGTTGTCCCACCAGGAAACTCTACTGAGCTTTCATGTCCAGAGTTCTTATTGGAGTTTCATGACAGAGTCATGATTGATTGGATCATTGGCCACATAATTGAACTCAATTTCCAGTTCACCCCCCCCCCTTTTTTTTAAAGATTTTATTTATTTACTTGATGGAGAGAGAGAAAGCACAAGCAGAGGGAGAGGGAGAAGCAGGCTCCCCACTGAGCAGGAAGCCCAATGTGGGGCTCGATCCCAGGACCCCAGGATCATGACCTGTGCTGAAGGCAGACACTTAACTGACTGAGCCACCCAGGCACCCCTCCAGTTCTCCTCTTCTCACCAAATGTCCCAAACCTCTTAATCACGTGATTGATCCTTCTGGTGAGGAGCTCCCATCCTAGGTCAACTCATCTTAGAATTAACTCAGGTGATCTAAAGCGCTCAGGAATAGCAAAGACACCCCGGGGCATTACATGGGAAATTCCACTGATTTAGTCTACCAGGGTCAGGAACCAAGACAAGAGGCCAAAATATTATACTACCATGTTTATAGTAGCTTTATTTTTAATTACTGAGGACTTGAAATAAGCTGGTGTCCGTCAACTGATGAGTAATTTGGTTGTCCATACTATGGCCTATTATTAACTATAAAAAGGATGAGTTATTGATACATGTCACAACATAGATGATTTCAAAACCCATAAAAATTTTTTACGTAGTCATTGTAAATGTAGTAACTACCTACACAACACTGTTTTATGATCTGAAGCATGAGAGGAATAAATCCCTTTTATAAAGCCATGATAATTTTATTCGGTTCTGGGTTTCGCCATCCTCAGTACTATGGATGTTTTAGACCAGAGAGCTCCTTGCTGTGGGGTGCTATAGGATGTTCAGCTACATTCCCGTCCTCTACTCATTAAGATGCTAGTACAACTTCTCGGGTTCCAACAATCAAAAATGTCCAGAGACCCCCAACCGTTCCACAAGGAGTAAATTCACCCCCATTTGAAAACTATTAAATTAGTCAAACACAACTTTTACATTTTCATAATCTTAAATGTTCTGTGGAGACAAAGATAACTTACTTGATCCATTAAATCAGCGTAGGAAATTCATGACATTCAAGTAAGGCTTTTCATAGGAAAACATATCCAGATTTTATAAAAATTAGAAACTTTAAAGTAATATTACTTTTTATCCTAAGGTGAAGACATATTGTTGTTTTAAACCCAAACTATTAAAACTGTCTAACTTGTCCAAGTATTTACTTGTTAGTAATATTTTGACTTTTTCTACATTTATATACCTAATTATTAAAACAAGGTCTTAGCACTGTTCTTCTTCTATTTGATAACTTACACATGTTTTTGTTTTTTTTCTAATCTTGCATCCCAGCAATCTAGGCCACTAACTTAAAGAATGACTGACCTCTTCTACCCCACCTCCTTCAGCAAGTACTGGAGTTTCCTTAAAGAACTAGCAAACTTATCCACTGGTTTTGTTTTTTTGTTTTTGTTTTTTTACTTTGCCTCTAAAACTTATTTGGTTCTTTTATTTTAAACTTATATTAAGTCCTACTTAGTCTATTTATGCAATCAGAATAGGAGCTTCATTAAATTTAAGACTTTATAATCTAATTCATCAATTATGGAGATAAGCAAAGGTATACAAGTCTACCAGCAAACACATTTGGAAAATATTTCATAATCATGTAATAAAAGAATGTTATCGAACTCTTGAGCAATCTAAGAAACTGGAGGACTTTAGAGCTAGATTTCTTCCTATTTCAGTATATATGTGTATTTAGTTTTTGACACAAAGATCTCTTTCCTATCTTCATCTGGTTCATTGTGGGGTTGTTTGTTCTTAAAGAAATAAGAAAGAAAAAAATCAGGCTAGCCAACATCCTTCAGGTTGCATAAGAAGTCATGAAGCTCCTGACAAGCCAAATAATCTTTCTCTCAATCTGCAATCCCGTTCTATCATACACACATACTCCATGATGTAACTGTTATAAAAAAACAAGGAAAATTCTTAAGTCTCAACTCTTACCCTAAAAACAAATGATACTAATTTTAATTTTTTATAAAAATCTTTTTTGCATTCTCCCATATGATGGTTAATCTGTATTTTTATATTAGATATCCCAATAGCGCTTATAAATGATCAATTTTTATGCCCACTTAATTTCCAGAAGTTGAGGGGAAAAAGTGGGTGTATGTCAGCCACAAATATTACAATTTGTAAAAGGCTTTTTTCTTTTCCATTTACACGCACAAACACATGACAAGCAGCCTTGCTTTTACAACTGAAACCTGAATCAAAAATAAGGAACAAAACTTACCAATTCATTCTAACAGCTTTGTAAGGAAGGAGTTCAGAGACAAGGACTGCAGGAAGTCACTTTCTTTCCAACATGCATGAAAACTTTCTTCTTGAATTTGTTTCTAGCCTATAGTACTATATGAATAAGACAAACAACACAGAGGATTCTCCTGGCAGAAGGAACACCTGTGGGCTGGAACGTGACTGTCTTCATTTCACAGGTGGGACCAGCTATCGGCCTGACTCAACCTATGTCTGAAATGCCAGTAAGATATTAAGAATCCCCAAGACAGGCAGACAAACAAAAAAGACAAATGACTGCTTGATAATCAGATCAGAAAGCAAAAACCAGCCTCCCAACATTGCTTCTATCAGTGGACAAATGAAGCAGCTGTGCACTTAATCAAAACCAGAACCTGACTTGACCAAGACCCAGAAAAAGAACCTGAGAGAAAGAAAAAGAAAACAGTCAGCAGGAGCAGAAGCTCTAATTGTGGAATGAGGCTCATCCGTGAACGCGGAGTCAGCGCATTAGGTGAATCACCTGGGCATCCCAGTGGGGTTCTCACCTGTCAAAGAAAAACGCAAGAAACAAGAGCATTCTGGGAAGGCATTTACTTGAAAAGACTGCAAGGGAATTTTCAGGCTCTAGGACTGGCTCATAAAATAAAAAGACAACAGTTTTTTGAAAGAAAAAGATCCCACATTATCAGTGTTAGCAAGTTAATAGCCTGATTGTGGCAATTTTCTCATACAATCATTCATCTCACATCTTTCAAGAAAAACCCCGTTTTCTCTCTCAAGTTGCAAAATCCCTTTCTTCCCCCCGCTCTCCCCTCAACTACGGGATGCTTCCTTAAATAAAGACAAGGTTAAATATTTGGTTTTCCTGTCCCCCCCCCCCCCGCCGCCCCGCCTTTCCCCTCCTTTTAAGGCAGAGCTAGACATCCCCTTTACATTCTCCCTGCAAAGCAAGCCACAGATTTGTTGCGTGTTTGCTTATGGAGAAAAGACAGTCTCTGTGAATGATCATAAGTCGGTGGTTCTCAACTGGTGGCAGTTTTGCCCCAGACATCATGTGGCAGTATCTCGTGACATTCTTGGTTCTCATAACTGGGGGTGAAGGGTAGCGCTACGGGAATTATCTAGTGGGGAGAGCCCAGGGTTGCTGCTAAACACCCCATCCGGCACAGGACAGCTCCCACAACAGCTTAAAATGTCACTAGCGCTTCTGAGAGCTATGGCACAGATTAAAATCAGATCACCACAGCTGAGATTTCCAGCCTGCGCGTTTACCCGTTGTGAAACTTAGGATAAATTACTCAACCACTATATGCCTGATTTCTCCCATCTATCAACTAATCTGTACCTATATAGAGAAACACTAAATAACCGTTATGGGAATCTTTATTGGAAATAAACATACCTGTTCCTCCAGCTTCTTGGATTGCAGTATATATCCATATCAGCATCACTTGATCTTTTTCCCCTTTTATCTACATCTAAATTC